>NC_086318.1:201201918-201419418 GCF_036172605.1 Pelobates fuscus
AATTTAGTGAGAATCTCAAACAGCTAGAGGAGCATGCTATATATTTAGGGGGACCGTGGGTAGTGCTGAGGAAAAATGCAGAGATTGAGTATTGATGGTTCTGGAAATGTGTGAAGTGAGGCCTTAAGAACAGAGATAGAGATGGAACAGTTATTTAAAGGTATTTACAACCAGGAAGAGCATAGGTAAAAGTGTGTGGGAGGGGGGAAAGGGTACAGTAGCCATGTGTTGTATACAATTGAAAAGTTTAGCAACCAAATTATAACACCCAAAATATTAGTAACTGTGTGCATAAAATATTGGTCAGAAACATTAAATGACAATAATAAAAACTGCATGCACAGAAAATTACTGTGGCAAACTACAGGTGTAAATGGTAGCAATTCTGTAGTAACACATGATAATATGGTAGCAATGCAGGAATAAATGAGGTGGAGTATTTTCCAAGCTTCAGTCAGTACCTGGGAGTTACTGCAGGATGTAAAATGCAGAGCTTTAGTAATGTTGGTTCTGGGAGTGTGAGGTGAGGCCTGGGAGTTGTGGGAGCTACTGCAGGATGAAAAATGCAGCGCTTCAGTATTGTTGGTTCTGGGAGTGTGAGGTGAGGCCTGGGAGTTGTGGGAGTTACAGCAGGATGTAAAATTCAGAGCTTCAGTATTGTTGGTTCTGGGAGTGTGAGGTGAGGCCTGGGAGTTGTGGGAGTTACTGCAGGATTTAAAATGCAGAGCTTCAGTATTGTTGGTTCTGGGAGTGTGAGGTGAGGCCTGGAAGTTGTGGGAGATACTGCAGGATTTAAAATGCAGCGCTTCAGTATTGTTGGTTCTGGGAGTGTGAGGGGAGGCCTGGGAGTTGTGGGAGTTACTGCAGGATGTAAAATGCAGAGCTTCAGTATTGTTGGTTCTGGGAGTGTGATTTGAGGCCTGGGAGTTGTGGGAGTTACTGCAGGATGTAAACTGCAGAGCTTCAGTATTGTTGGTTCTGGGAGTGTGAGGTGAGGCCTAATAGATTGTGATCATTTGAAAAAGCTTATCTAAAATAATTAAATGTGACACTCAAAGACAGGGAATTGACAACTGCGGGGCATGATCTATACACCAAAACCACTCTAATAGCTAATGTTATATTGAAGCTTATAATCACTTGAAATCGAGGCCGTTATTGGTATCCGTGTTTAAATCCAAAGACCTAGATCAGTGTGTATTTATTAAAGGGACACTGTAGTCACCAGAGCATCTACAGCTTATTGCATTTGTTCTGGTGAGTATAATCATTCCATTCAGGCTTTTTGCTGTAAACACTGTTATTCCAGAGGAAATGCAGTGTTTACATTACAGCCTAGGGATACCTCCACTGGCCACTCCTCAGATGGCTGCTAAGGGGTGCTTCCTGGGGCAGTGCTGCACACTGTGCAGTACTGCCATTCAGTGTCTCCACCCTCTGCATGCAGACACTGAACTTTCCTCATAGAGATGCATTGATTCAAATCATCTCTATGAGGAGATGCTGATTGGCCAGGGCTGTGTTTGAATCATGCTGGCTCTGCCCCTGCTCTGCCTCTTTGTCAGTCTCCGCCATTCCTATGGGAAAGCATTGGGATTGGCTCAGACCACCACTCCTGATGATGTCAGTAGACATGAGGCAGGTCAAATGGTGGTTTTAACAGTATAGGGTCAGGAATACATGTTTGTGTTTCTGACCCTATAGTGTTCCTTTAAGCTGGCAATTGTAGAACATTGACAATAGACTTGCGAATGTAAGGTAAAAAAAAAAGTGGAAAGTGGAAAAACAGCAGATCCCCACATACCCCAACCACCAAATGAATACTGTAGTAATTAATACCCTGTACTAATCTGTAGGACTGACAATATTTGTGACATATGTCCATGTACTCAATGTTTATGCAGTAAACTGCGGAGTAAAATGACAGCCAGTTTGCTAAATCTCAGGTAAACTGCAGAGCTGGAGTAAAGGCTCTAATTCAAGTAAGGTTGATAATAAATTTATTGTAACAGTTATTTTCATTTCTTGATGAAGAGGAGATAAATTCTGCTGAGATCTCTAAGAGTAAATCTCACAACACATTACAACACATACGTATTGAAGCCAGCAGTGAGTATGACCATGCTTTTTTTGAGAGCATGTTGTAAAAGCTGGGATGTGATAAAGATCGATTCGCTCCATTGCTTGTCATTGCAGTTTATAAACTCCAAACTTGTAGACAACCAAACATGTGTCCTAAAATAAAACGCATCATTTATTATAATTATTCCCATTAACATTAGATTAGTTGCCCATGCAGTTAATGCGGCTGATGCAATCATACACCTCCACTGCAAGTCAGACCGCCAGGGATTTTTTTTAATGTTACTATAGCCCTTTTAATAGCCTTTAGTATAAGTGAATAACGAATTTAGGTCAAAACCAAATACTTTTATTTACAAAAAATAAAATTCGAGACTTGACTGTCATTTAAAAAACATGATTCAAGTTTTAAAGCTGTAGATCACTGTGATTTTAACATGCACACCGAACTTTCTAAGCCTGCAGAAAAGAGGTTAACTAGGATAGGGAAGCAGAACACAAGGATTTAGGAGGATTCCTTATATAGACATACACTTGAGTTGTATGAGGAAATATTCTGATAATTGTGATGGGTAGTTTTGTGTGTTACAGGTTCAGAGCTATCTTTATAGCTGGTGTAATACCACTTTTTGGTTGTTCCATAAAGAGTTAACAGATCATCAGTGTTGTCTTCATTTTTTTATTTCTTTCTTATTCTTTTCTACAAAATGTATGTTCCTTTCTTTCTGTGTGATGCAAGATACCATTTAATAACTATAAAATCCCTTCATCTGTCCCGTTTAAATGCATTAAGATGCTTTTTTTCCCACACAGACTGCATGGTGTTATTAAGATAAGAAGCGTACTCACCAAAGTTCACTTCAAAAGACACAACTTATAATCGATCTGCTTTTATGTGTAATTAACAAAAGCAACAGCAACATGTTAGAAAGGCATAATTGTGTCCACTTTAGTTTAATTGGAAATGTTCTTGTCACTAAGGATCTTGGAATGAAACAGGTACATTGATGCCTGTCTTATTAACCACTTCACTGCCAAGCTCTTTTCTTTTTTTTTCTCAAATAACATATTATTTGAAACATGGAATATATATCCAGCACATGAGTATAGAAGATTGCGGTTCAATGATGCTTAAGAATGGTTTTTAAACTTAACAATACTTCTCTGAAATAGTAAAGGCATACAAAGTTTCAGATTAAGAGGTAGTCTGTATCTCGCAATGGTTTGCGAATCAGAAATGCAATGTTCGCCATTTATAAGATAATTCTTTTTTTAAAAATATGAAAATTCTACTTTGCTTATGTTATAAACAACCTATTGGTATATTTGTGAATGTTGTTTCCCCAAAATGCCACCAAAATATAATAATATGATATAGGTAATGATGTAAGAAAGCCTAATAGCCACATACATAAATACGGTTAGACCGAGCGGTTAGACCGCCCCGGCTGTTTGTATATTTGATATGCTGCAAGATACGCAATTCTTTATTCAAAGATGGATGCTTTAATTTTAGGAGTTTGGGGAGGGTCTGGTCTGTTCTGAGAATCTTGGAGATTTACTAATAAAAATTTATGCAACTAAAATGTAATTTAGAACAAGAACAATGTACCTTATTTACGCAGACCAATTTCAAAACACATTTATTTTAGTTTAAAGACACGTTACTGTGAGTATTATTGCTGTGGAGCTCTGTTATACACTCAGACATAACAACTAACTTTGGCCAGTGTTTGTAACTAAGTGGCTACTAAAAAAGACTGGACATACCCCATATTGAATACCCTGGGTTGTCTACTTTTAAAAAATATGTACATGTGGGGTGTGATTTATAGATTTAGATAATAGTGTTACAATGTCACTATTGATACAATTTAAAAATGTATGTTTTGAAACCGCAATATCCTACTTGTACTTATAGCCCTATAACTTGCAAAAAAGCATGTAAACACTGGGTATTTTTAAACTCAAGCCAAAATTTTAATTTATTTAGCAGTTTTTTTCAGTAGCTTTTGTAGATGAGTAAAATATTTTTCAAGTAAAAGTAAAAAAACATGTATTTTTTTTCAATTATTCTTCATATTTTTTTATTTTTTTAAATTAAATTAACTGAAATGATATAAATAATGGTATGTAAAGAAAGCCATTTTTGTCCTGAAAAAAACAAATATATAATTTGTATGGGAACAGAAAATGAGAGAGCGGAAAATTACAGCTAAACACAAACACTACAAAAGTGTAAAAAGAGGCCTGGTCGCAAATGTAGAACATCGCAAAAACCGTTCCGGTCCTTAAGGGGTTAAAGACACGTTACTGTGAGTATTATTGCTGTGGAGTTCTGTTATACACGCAGACATAACAACAATATGGCACTCCTACAAAAGAGGGACAGAGGGATATAAATGAGGGACAGAGACATTCAGAAGCAAATTTCAGATTATTTTATATATTTATATTATAATATAATATTTTCAGTGAATCTGTACATTTGCCAAATGCTTGTTTGTTTTCAGTAGAGCTTTTCACAGTGTCAGCCCCAACCCATGCACTCAATGTTTCCTTTCTCGTTTTGGTCTTATAACAACCTCCAATTTTATGTAAGAAAAAAGTAAAGTAGTATTTTTAGCTAGTATCCATTGCTATATTTTATAACAATTGCAGAGTTCATTAAGAGAGTTTCAGAATTCATTAAAACACTTATAAATTTGACATTTTCTTTGCATTCACCTTAGAATTATTTAGGAGCAATTACTTTACTTTAACTTTCTTTTCACCTTGCCAAACCTCATAGTAATTTAAAATTAGTTGATTCATATTTCTATGCTTTACAATTAATATTTAAAGGGAAAATATCACTTAATAAAAGAGTAATATTTCACAGTATTTTCACAGGAAGAAGTATCATAGATAGGGTTACTGTATCCACCATGTTTTCAAGGACACATATCATTCTGCCATATTTATGAAACCGCATGAAAAGTTTTGCCTTGCGGTATGTTTACTGCTTATTCTGCAGGATTCTTCATTGCCTAATTACTTAATATTATACACCTTCTTCTGAATTCTGCATACTACAGGGCAAGCCGTGTCATGTGCTGCCCATCGATATGTATACATGATATATAGATGTTTATAAAAAAAGCTATTTACCATTGAGATTGGATCCGTGGATATACTTATTAAACAGATCGGTGGAAGGGTGGACAACGCGGGAACAGAGATTGGTACACAAGGTTACGAGCGATAGCGACGGCATGGCTCACTCCAGAGGGTCCAGAGTTCACTGGAGTTATATCTAGAATTAAAGAATGTAGAAGTATGGATGATCTTACGGCAAGGGTGAGGGGGACGTCCGCGACATTTCGGAAACTCTGGGAGCCTTGGGACGACAGCGCAATAGGCTCGAGTGGCACCTAAAGTCGTACCTCGATAGTTCTGGACCGAAGCGATGCCTCGCTGGGCTAGGCTCCACTGCACATTGGGAGATTGAGGACCGGCTGCCCTCCCTCTCCCCGTCCCCCCACTTTATGTCCCCTTTTCCCCTCTTTCTGACCTGGTTACATACTTCTCAAGTTCTTTCCTTCTTCATTTCTCTTTTTATTCTCTTTCTTCTCTACGCTTCACACTGTTTCCTCAGGCTAGATCTAGCGAACGGAGGAACTAGATAGCACAGTTAGGGGTTTTAACTGGCACATATGATAGCTAACTACTTTTAGCCCACTAGCCTGTGTATATACCTAATATAAATTTCCCCTACAAACGGCGAGTGCCAAGTCTGGGTTCAGACCCACGTTTACAAAGTTACAGAGGACTAAGGTCTCCGAAGGAGGGTTTGTAATTTACTTGGCCTCTTCCTTAGCCTAACAGAGATTGTTTACTGGTTGAGCTGAAAGTAAAATGATGTAAATACTCACAAGGGGTACTGTGAAGTTAAAATTTACGAAAAACCTCAATGGCCGTCAGGCGCCTTCGGTTTTGATAAGAAAGCAGAGGCTTATAATACTGTGATTGTTACGCTGTATTCTGCCACAATGTCGATAATGTCGGCTTCTGCGTAAGCCCATAAACTGATGCGCACCTGTACGTGCTATTGAAAGAAAAAAAAAAGAATTAAAAAAAAAAAGAAGCTATTTAAAGATATGGTCCCTCCCTTCACCTTTCAATCAATTCTCAGCATAGCATATTATCCACGTTGAGGAGTCCTGGAGCTTGAAATGGTGCGAGTAATATCTATTTAACTTCAATTCTTCAATGCAAATGGATGTGGAAGGAAGGGAGTGGACAGAAAGGAGCCTACAGTCCCAATATAACAATTAATTTGGGGACTATTGGTTCTCTTTTTTGGCTGAATTTGCAATTAAATGTATAATTTGTTTGATAAATGTTATAGTCACTGCAAAAGAGGGGGGATCATGAGGGGGGAATAGTAGCAAACAAAAGGATCCTGTAATGGGAACTTTACTGTAAATGTTAAACAGTAAGATACAGTAAATTGACAGCTGAGCAGTAAAATCCCCAAATTTAGCTGAACTGAAGATTTGTTTATAATTTGAGTATTTCAGCTGAATTTTGCAGCACTGTTTTGCGAGGATCCTACCCCTTTCCTTCCTACTTTCATTTTGCTGGCTGGAACAGTTGGACAAGGATGTAACTATGATGTCACTGCAGTTAAATGCGAGATAACTCACAATAGAACAGTAAAGTTACCCAAAAGTCTTCAATACTGAAGTATTTTCGTAACACTTTATTTCCTGTTTAGCAGTTAGCAGCAACTTGTTAACACCATCAGCATTAATTACTAAATTTAGAATTCAAAGTGAATTTCAAAGTTAATGCCAGAGCAGCCAACCTGAAAGCATAGCTGACTTTTTCCAAATTGGCTATTTTGACCTTAAAATTTTAATTTGCTTTGATTTCACATAGAATTCCCACTTTAGTAAATAACCAGTCAGTCACAAGCTAAACATGGCAACATAAGCATTACATTGTCTTGTAGTGGTTATTGTGCTTGTAGTGTTCTTTTAGTTTTTTATTTTAATTTTATTTATAAAACAACATATGAAAAAAAACAGAAGTTGAGAAGGCCCTATGTCAGGGTTAGGCAACCTTCGGCACTCCAGATGTTGTGGACTATATTTCCCACAATGCTCGTACAGCCCTAATGCTGGCAAAGCATCATGGGAGGTGTAGTCCAAAACATCTGGAGTGCTGAAGGTTGCCTACCCCTGTGTGAATAAGCTTAAAGGAACACCTAATTATTTTTGTTTGTTTTTTAAACCGATCATTTCTGGACTTAATGAGGGTTCCACGAGTTTGGCCCACACTGGTTGAGTTGGTATGCTAAGCCAGAGTGTAATTCTTCCTTATCCATATTATCAAACAATTGACGGGTAGAACTTGTTATCATTACTGACCTGGACCCTCATTTAATGTTAAAGGAACAATATAGAGTCAAGAATACAAATGTGTATTACTGACCTCATAGTGTTATACTATTTAGGTCCCCTGCACCCTCATTATCCCCTTACTCCTTCCCGACGGTATGTCCAACAAAATTTGGTCATTAAAGGACCACTCTAGTGCCAGGAAAACATACTCGTTTTCCTGGCACTAGATAGCCCTGAGGGTGCCCCCACCCTCAGGGTCCCCCTCCCGCCCGGCTCTGGAAAGGGGAAAAGGGGTTAAACTTACCTTTTTCCAGCGCTGGGCGGGGAGCTCTCCTCCTCCTCTCCGCCTCCTCTCCGCCCCGTCGGCTGAATGCGCACGCGCGGCAAGAGCTGCGCGCGCATTCAGCCGGTCGCATAGGAAAGCATTTACAATGCTTTCCTATGGACGCTTGCATGCTCTCACTGTGATTTTCACAGTGAGAATCACGCAAGCACCTCTAGTGGCTGTAAATGAGACAGCCACTAGAGGATTAGGGGGAAGGCTTAACCCATTAATAAACATAGCAGTTTCTCTGAAATGGGTTAATCCTAGCTGGACCTGGCACCCAGACCACTTCATTAAGCTGAAGTGGTCTGGGTGCCTAGAGTGGTCCTTTAATGACCTCGGACGTACCTGGTACGTCCTATAGTAAATCCCCACTTACCTAATCGCTGGCCCTCCCATGCCATGTGATAGCGGGTCCTTGCGAGCACATGGCTGGAATAGCCGGCTTGTGCAGTGCCTGCCGAGGGCCTTTCTGAGCTCTCAGGCAGTCCCCCTAATGCCTGCAAAAAACTTTTAAAAGTTATTTCACTTTTAAAAGTTTAATAACTGCAGTTACATCCTTGACCAACTGTTACAGCCAGCAAAATGAGAGTAGGAAGGAAAGGGGTAGGGTCTTTGCAAAACAGTGCTGCAAAATTCAACTGAAATACTCAAATTATAAACAAATCTTCCATAAACACTTCCTGTAAAGAGAGCCCTATTTAGGCTTTCTTTATTGCAAGTTCTGTTTAATTAAGATTTTCGTATCCCCTGCTATGCTAATAGCTTGCTAGACCCTGCAAGAGCCTCCTGTATGTGATTAAAGTTCAATTTAGAGATTGTGATACAATTATTTAAGGTAAATTACATCTGTTTGAAAGTGAACCCAGTTTTTTATATACACCAAAACTGCTTCATTAAGCTAAAGTTGTTCAGGTGACTATAGTGTCCCTTTAACCTATTGTTCCTTCTGTAACATTTTGTAATTATCTAATTGATTGTTAAATTCCCATTTTGACAATATTGTAAAGTACTGCTGAACAATAATAACAATTTGTCAAATTAATGGTTTCAGAAAATGCAAACATATATTGGGTCACATCGTGAATAAAACTTTTAAACAGCATGTTATAAATCTGTATTTCTTTACTACCCTGCTTGAGAAAGCTGATTACTGTGGTGATTCCCTGCCATTCACTTTATCCGCTAGAATGCTTCTCCTATTTCATCTTCCTAATAGCTGTTAGCACTTAGAAACATTGACTCACTCGGAAAGAAACAGGAATGAAACTGTGAGAGGAGCTTATCTGATTGGACGACCCTTGTTTTCCAAGCACAGATGACCAATCTTGGCTTCTCTAATCGGAAATCTCTGTACCGGAGCCAATGGCTCAAATGTGCATGTGGGAAATAAACATCCGTTTTTACTCATGCACGAGGGTTCCAGAGTCCCCATTAAAGTGAAATTATTCAACCATGAAGGGAATACTATAGAATATCTAGTGTCCATCTTTTTGCAAGCTCAGAGATTTAATATGTTTAAAATCCTCTATAGTGATTAAACAATAGTGACCAAAACATTGCATTACAGTTCTTTTTTTTAAACTTGGGCTACCCCGTCAATTATCCCAGTCTAGGTCATACAATAATATCTAACATTCACCATGGTATAGGTGTTTATCATAGATTTGTTGATCATTTACAACTAAGACCATATTCTTGTTTATTTTGTTCATCCTTCTTCCCAATGTTAGGATGTTCCATGCTGTCCTCCACAGGCACGGAAAGTCTGTTTGGTGTGAATAGGGTTAAATCCTTGCTTACACCACAGAGACCCAGGCCCGGGCTAGTTCAGTGGCCCAGACTGACGGATGAGCTGTATGCAGTGCTCAAACTGAGCAGATCATACAGCTCTTTAAATAGGGATTTAAATCCCCATTAACTGCAATGTGATGTGAGCAAGGTTAAGTCCCTGCTCACTGCAGGAGACCCAGGTATTAGTAGATACCTAGCACCCCCTCTGTCGGCTGGTGCTCTTTTAGTGGCCTCAAACAGATAGCTGAGCTTTATGCAGTGCTCAAAGTTAGAGTTATATACAGCCTTTTAAAATCCGTTCAGGACACCATAGCTGAGCACTCAGCTGTGGTGAATCTCAGTCTGTAGCTAGTACTAAGGGAGAACAGATGGTGATAGGGCCTGTCTGCATGCTCCCAAGCTGATTGTGATTGGGCTTTGCCAACTGCCCAGCATCAATCACTGTGTAATCAGCTGGGAAAAGCATGCTTCAATCAGTATTACAGGAAACTCTCCCTGTAATACTAAAAGCAGCCAGTGGATGGTGGCAACACCGCTCCTTACTGTTTTAACTAGGAAACCCATCAGTTTATATCAGTACTGATATAAGCAGAAGGTTTCCTTAGGGTTGTGGGTTGGGGTAAGGGTAGGTAAGGGTTAGTGTTAAGGTAGGGTTGTAATTAGTTTTAGGGTAAGGTAAGGGTTAATGTTGTTTTAGGATTAGGAATAGTGTAGAGTTAAAGGAGCACTATAGCCTTGAGTTTTACTTACCCTTATCATTTGGTAACATGATATATAAATAGGTGTAAGAAAATGTCCCCACTCTTTTAAGAGGCCTGATTAGTTCTGTGTTACTTAATTGCGGCAAAATTAATAAATTCCCTTGACTTGACTTGACAAATTGACAAGGTCTGGCATTGGGCAGAGCCATAGCAACCATGCAATTCACATAGAGCACACTACGTCCCTTATCTTTATTTACATAGTGCCATTGTATACAATTTTACTATAGCAGGCATAGGCACAGCAGATGATTGTTAATATATTGGGGATCACAGTCAGCCAATGTTACCTAGTTACATGGGCTGAAAAGAGACTTGTTGGGAGTGAATATTTTTAATCATTTGTGTGTTTCAAGATCCATTAAAACAGGATATTTTATAGTATATGTTACTTTCTTTGTTCCATAACTGAAAAAGCCCAAGGCTAATAATTTGTTCATTGCGTGAAAATAGAATTATGCCAAATGACAGAGCAATTAAATTAGTTCCTGTGATGTTTACCTGACATAGATTTCCAAAAATGGTAAAAACTGTACAGAACTAAGTAAATGTTAATGCTCTGAAATTCACTAAATATATTCCATAATCCCTTTCAACAGTCCTACTTTTTTTCGGGTCAGTCCCTATTTCAGAGTCATGTACCAACGTCCACTTTAGTTCCTGCATCTGGAGAGTTGTTGAATTAACTGTAACTCTGACCATTCTTAGTTTACGCTAAAATAGAAGGGACCACAATGGGAACAAGATTTGTGCCAAGCTACGCTAACTCTTTTATGGGCAAATAGAGAAGATGAATTTATATGGACTAACTCAATGCATCTCTGTGGGGAGTGTTCAGCATCTGAATAAAGAGTGTGTAGACTGTAAACATTAGTACTGCAATCTTGCAGGACAGTGTACAAAAAGTCCCTTTAGTTTCTGTCCGTATGACAACCACTTAGGTAGCAATGTGAAATAGGAATGTTTGTATTGCTGAGCCAGCAGTGACAGCTCTTTGCCCCAGAACCACTACATTAAGCTCTAGTGTAATGTAGTGCCCTCAGTCCCTCTGTTCCTGTGCGTCCAACTTGTCTGGTTACAAATACGTGTCTGTTAGTCCACCCATTGTACAGCGCTACGGAACTTGTTTGGCGCTTTATGAATATTAAAAATAATACTACTACTACTAATAATAATGGTTATGGTGCCTAGACTGCACCTTTAATGTAAAAAATAAATACAAATTTATTTTATGCCAAAATAGATGAACGAACTGAAATAGTTCTAGTCCTTTTATTAGGATTAGTCATTAAAATTAGTCATTAAAATATACAAGCCTAGAAGTTATTGTCTTGTCAGACTTCAATCTTCCAGTGCAGAAGCAGCAGCATCCTGGGACCGTGTCAGGCGCGAGGAAGCCATCCGAGCCTTCTCAAACAAAGGCAGAGCAAAAACAAAGGTTGCTCCCCACAAAGGCAGGATAATAGCAGTACTGGATCCATTAGGAAGGAGGTGAATGTCTAAAACGCAATGAAGTTCCATAGAAGGTGGTGAAAAAAAAATGCTGAATTCAGACTGTAGACAGGAGAAATAATGGGAGTACAGACATTGACATTTCAATAACAGGTTCATTTTAAAGTTGCCTTAATCAGAAACTTGCTAATCTATCTTCAGATTTTGCACTTAATTAACAGCTTACAATTAGCAATGGGTTAAGCTGTTTAGAAACAAAACATTTTTATATCATCATATACCTGTAATGTGAATGTAAATATTATTCACCCTTACCTTTTGTGTCACTTTACCCCACTCCCTCTAACATGTAAACTCATTGAGCAGGGCCCTAAACCCCTCTGTTCCTGTGCGGCAAACTTGTCTGGTTACAATTATATGTGTTTTAGTCCACCCATTGTACAAGCTCTACGGAATTTGTTGGCGCTATATAAATAATAATAATAATAATATACCTTGCTGTCATGGCTCTGCCTGACATGTAATGCAAATTCCTGTGACCTCAGGGACGACGCATGCTCATATACCTGTAAACGTTTGGTAAAAAGATGCCATGTGCTGATCTAGAGCATCATGATCTGGAAGTTAGCTTTAAGTTGTTCTATGTGTATATATGTATATATATCTCTAGCATACTATTGAGTTTTACTTATTTCGAGGCTGTCTTGGCACAGCCAAAGCTTGCCATATAAATCAATTTAACTACTACGTTGTTGTCTGTGCAGGAGCTCTGAGTGTTTAACCCCTTAAGGACGCAAGACGGTTCAGGACCGTCATCGGCATTTTTCACTTGCCGACCGACGACGGTCCTGAACCGTCCTAAATTTAAAATGTACTTACCCGATCGCCGTCGTTCCCCCGGCGGCGATCGGCGGTGCTCCCGGTGTGGGGAGACTGCCTGCAGCCCAGACAGTCTCCCCATGGCGGATTAGGACCCCTGGGGCCATGTGATCGCCCAACAGGGCGACCACATGGTCACAATAGGTGTCCTAGTCTCTGCCTGCAGGGGGACTGTCTGTGCTGACAGGCAGTCTCCCTGCTGCTGTAAAATCATAAAAAAAAATTAAAGTGAAAGTTAATAAAAAAAAAAAATATTATTATATATGTGTATATATATATGATATATAGACATATATTATACCTATATAATATATGTCTATATATCATATATATAATGTCATGCTAAGTGTATTTTTATATTAATATGTACATATATTAATATAAAAATACACTTATAATTAATTTACACACGTATATATATAATATATATAATAACTATATATATATATTGTATATATATATTATTATAAAATACGAATAATAAATAATTTACATTAAATTAAAAAAATTAAAAATAATAATAAAAATTAAAAAAAATTATATATCTATACGAAATGTTATTCTAACTGTATTTTGATATTAATATATATATATTTATATCAAAATACACTTAGAATGAAATTGTATATATATCTATGTATATATAAATAAATAAAAAGAATACGAACTATTCATATGTCCATATACAAAATGACATAAATAATTATATAAATATACACGTAGACTTCAAATATATAAATATGCACATATATTTAAATTCTACGTGCGTATTTATGTAATATTTTTACATAATTAAGTTATTTTATTGATTGCAATTTAAGGGACCTGCCTGCCAACCCAGGCCGAAAGTCTAGAGAATTTAATTTGCTAGCACTGTATTTTACCCTGTAACATTCTACGACACCCTAAAACCTGTACATGGGGGGTACTGTTTTACTCGGGAGACTTTGCTGAACACAAATATTAGTGATTCAAAACAGTAAAACATATCACAGCGATGATATTGTCAGTGAAAGTGACTTTTTTTGCATTTTTCACACATAAACAGCACGTTTACTGATGATATAATTGTTGTGATACATTTTCCAGTTTTGAAACACTAATATTTGTGTTCAGCAAAGTCTCCTGAGTATAACAGTACCCCCCATGTACAGGTTTTATAGCGTTTTTGAAAGTTACAGGGTCAAATATATGGGTCAAATATTTTTACATTGAAAATGGGCAGGTTGGTTACGTTGCCTTTGAGAGCGTATGGTAGCCCAGGAATGAGAATTACCCCCATGATAGCATACCATTTGCGAAAGAAGACAACCCAAGGTATTGCAAATGGGGTATGTCCAGTCTTTTTTAGTAACCACTTGGTCACAAACACTGGCCAAAATTAGCGTTCAATTTAGTTTTTTACTTTTTTCACACACAAACAAATATGAACGCTAACTTTGGCCAGTGTTTGCGACTAAGTGGCTACTAAAAAAGTCTGGACATACCCCATATTGAATACCCTGGGTTGTCTACTTTAAAAAAAATATGTACATGTGGGGTGTTATTCAGCGATTTATGACAGATAATAGTGTTACAATGTCACTATTGATACATTTTAAAAATATATGTTTTGAAACCGCAATATCTTACTTGTACTTATAGCCCTATAACATGCAAAAAAATAGCAAAAAGCATGTAAACACTGGGTATTTTTAAACTCAGGACAAAATTTTGAATCTATTTAGCAGTTTTTTTCATTCGCTTTTGTAGATGAATAAAAGATTTTTCACATAAAAGTCAAAAAACATGTATTTTTTTCAATTTTTCATCATATTTTTTCATTTTTTAAAAATTAAATTACATGAGATTATATAAATAATGGTATGTAAAGAAAGCCCCTTTTGTCCTGAAAAAAACAATATATAATTTGTATAGGAACAGTAAACGAGAGAGCGGAAAATTACAGCTAAACACAAACACCACAAAAGTGTAAAAAGATGCCTGGTCGCAAATGTACAACATCGCAAAAAAAGTCCAGTCCTTAAGGGGTTAAGTATGCATACCGTACTTTTGTTTTGGATAGAATGCTAGAGCGCACATGCATTCATACATCATTTTTATAGAAGATGAGTGTGCCTGGAGCATCATGGATCAATGACTTTAAGATCCAACAGTTCTTCTGAAACCTTCTACAACATTGTTGAGTTTATCCTATAAGCCATGCTTTATTGAAGCAGCACAGGTTTCACAGTTCAAGTGTCCTCTTTCTGTTGTGAGAACCAGCAGCAGAACTATTATGTATTTATTTATAAAATATTTTTCCAGGAAAGATATATTGAGATTTTTCAGATGTCTCATTTTCAAGTATGTCCTGTCCACAACTCTGGACACTAACATTTGTTAGTGTCCAGAGTGAATTTCAAGATTAAATAACACAGGTATTCAGTAATACCTGGGAACTATCTGGAATTGACCAGGGAATTAAACATTCTCAGAGATCTTTCA
Organism: Pelobates fuscus; assembly: GCF_036172605.1. Classification (NCBI taxonomy): domain Eukaryota; kingdom Metazoa; phylum Chordata; class Amphibia; order Anura; family Pelobatidae; genus Pelobates; species Pelobates fuscus. The sequence continues at coordinate 201,217,086 of NC_086318.1, forward strand.
GCTAACTAATTTAACCTAAAAAAATTAACCCCTTTGTCTGTACAATTCCTGTATCAGTGAATAAACTTGAGGGTCATCACTCACTTCATATCTTTGAGGTGCATACCTGGAGTAATGGAGTGCAGACACGTGTCTAGGTGGCAGAACAGCTTCGCATCCACTCTGGACTTTGAGAGTAGACTGGACTTTGAGCTCACCAAGATCAAAATAGTAACATGGCAAGACTAATGTATTTCAAATGACACAGTATTTAGTCATAAATAGATGCAATAGGTGTATGTATATGTATGTTTCCCTACTAAAGGACCATTATAGTGCCAGGAAAACATACTGTTTTCCTGACACTATAGTGCCCTAAGGGTGCCCCCACCCTCAGGGTCCCACTCCCACCAGGCTGGATGGAGAGGAAGGGGTTAAAAACGTACCTCTCCTTTCCCCGTCATTGGCTGAATGCGCGCATTCAGCCTGTCTCATAGGAAAGCATTCTCAATGCTTACCTATGGATGCTGGCGTCTTCTCACTGTGAAAATCACAGTGAGAAGCGCGGAAGCGCCTCTAGCGGCTGTCAATGAGACAGCCTCTAGAGGCTGGATTAACCCTAAAGTAAACATAGCAGTTTCTGTGAAACTGCCATGTTTACAGCAGAAAGGGTTAATCCTAGGTGGACCTGGCACCCAGACCACTTCATTAAGCTGAAGTGGTCTGGGTGCCTATAGTGGTCCTTGAAGGTACGCCAGACCTCTCCCTACTACTGTTATTGGTCTGGCAATTTGACCCTCCCACCACTCCCTTTCAATACTATCTACTATCTACTACCCTTTCAATGCTATCATCAATACCTCTTTATTACAGGCCTATCACATCGTCGATTCTGGCACACCACAACCGGCGTTTCCTATATTTCTATATTGTACATATTTGGTCTTGAAGTTTCTACCTTAATATGCTTTCATTACGGCTTCTAAGCCCTGAACACAAGTGTGTGTGTAAATATATATATATATATATATATATATATATATATCTAAAAGCAAGACAATATTTTCATTTTGTTTGGAAGTACTGAGCTTGTTTACTGATGTTTATAAGAGTGAGCAATGGTGAATTTCTAACCAGATTCTCTAAATTTATGCTAGCATACCAAAGGTGTGAAAAAATTTCCCCAAACTATTAAAATTTTGACTTAAATGTTGCAAATTAAATTTTCAATTGATCACTATTCACTTGAACAGAACCCTTAGAAAATATGGAATTTATACAGGATAACTTTAATATATTATATACATTTAGCCCAGTATCTACACATCTCAATAGGCAAACATTATTATGTCCAGTGTAATACACTTGTTGCTTTAGTGCAGATGTTGTCCAGCTGTGTTGGGAATATAGAACAAAACCAGTTCAGCTGTGATATCTATGGGATACCTTAATTCTAAAACATTAGAAACATAGGCATTCTTAATACTGCCAGACAGACCCTTTCATGTAATGTCAAACAACAAATAGAAGTAACGTGTATATGATAAAAACAGAGGCCACCCCTATCTCTAGTCTGTCTGCCCAGCGTTGTAATAAAGTAACCTTCACGCCTCACTTAACACGCAGAACTCAGCAGTAAGGCCATTAACAAATGTTTTCCGTGTTCAAAGGAAATTGCATAAGTGAAATCAGATTGGTGGGGTTTTTTTTGTGTCTGTCTTCAATCTAAGATTCTGTGCCAATCAGCTTTACTGTGATAGAAATAGATTTCCTGCCTATTATCCTTGTCAGCATCACTTATGGATTAAGCTCCTCCTTCTAAGCCGATTAGGACAGGTATATTTAAATTAGAAAAGCATACAGAGTGGCAGGAAAAGTTATGCCAGAAGTGATCAAAGCGCATTCCTTAACGGCTGTCTTTGATGGAGGCTTCTACTGATACCATTTGCTTGGTCCTCCTCCAACACTTGTCATACACTATCGCCTGGATGTTGCTTCATCTTTCACATCATCCCTTGGGCATAGTGTGCTAGAGTCAACCATGTCTAATTATTACAATTTCTTTTGGGATTTATTGGGTTTTATTGTTGTATTGCCCACCCATTACAGCTTAGGAATTCCCATAGGCGAAGCTGTCATGGATTAGCCAGGAGAACAGAACATATTTTTAATACTTAACGTTATTTTCTTTTCCTGGATATTATCCATGTAAGCATCACCCAAAAAATATATACTGCAGGTTAGGAGAGGTGTTCCTTTATACCTTAATTAAATGTAATCTGAATATTCCTGTCCTAATCAGCTGGGAGGGAGGAGCTTAACCCATAGGTGATGGTGACATGTATAATAGCCAGGAAAAGAAAGAAAATTATGTAAGCATTTTATTTTTTAAATTCTGTTTTGTAAACTGTAACTGTTTCATCCTGGCTCAGACTTGGCAGGACTTTTAAACTTGATTTGTTTTATGCACTTTGTTCATTTTATCCAAACGAAATGATGGCAATTTAGCACAAATTATGTATGTTTTATGGTTGGGTTTATTTGTTTACACTGGCTGATTGATTATACTAAAAATAACTAATAATGCTGCTTATCTTTCCATTGCTAAATATGCAATAATGATGTTTATGTTGCATGTCATAGTGATAGAGAGTATGGATGAAATGTAACTCTTTTCATGTCTGTTCCACGTATTGTAGTTTTTTTTTAGCTGTACTTCTGGCATGAATGGCTATGAGCATTGGAGGAATGGGGGATTCGGGTACATCAATTAATTTATTTTACTGTAGGAGAATCCCCATTAGCCTTTTTGTCACCTTTGAACTGCTTCTACCCCATAGTGTTTTGGTGCTGCCAAATTGGTATGGGCTCCAGTATACATATTATTTGTATTCTTCACATTTATGACACACAACAGAGGGTGGATAAGGACCAGGTATCCTTCATTTTCTGGCGATATTCTTTGTAAATAGTTTGATAAAAACTGCACTGACGCCCTTGCTGAGCCATAACTACAACACTACTCTGTTTTGTCATCTACTCTGGAGTGTCCTTTTAAATAAACTTTTGAAGATTTTGGTTCAGGCTGCTGAATCTAATTTTTGTTGGTTGATTTGCATGTTTCCCATTGATTTTAAATGTGTTCTTAAGTTCACAGATAGCCTTTGTTTATGTGCTGAATGGCTGGCTGGCAGTGTAGCATTTACTATTCTGTTGTGTAGGTGGATCTGTCGCTGTGGAATTTGTAGAATTCTACCCTCGATTACAAAAAGCTCAACTTCTTTAATTGCTTGATTGTTAAATACAGAAATTCCTTTGGCATATGCAGTGCAAGAAAAGGTTTTGTCTGAATTTAGCCATTTGAATCAACCTACATATATTATTACATTTGCATTAGATCTGTGGCAACAAGTAGAGGATTTATTGACTGTAACACGGACCTCACTCTGCCCTCATAACAACTTTATCTCTATGAATTCATTATGAGGGCTGGAGTTTCTGGGTGCCTTTTTACTTTACGGGACTAAACTGTTTTTGAAAAGTATAACTTTTGAATTGGCTTGGGCACTGGCAGTAACTAAGACCATCAGCCGAGAGCTAAAGCTGACCACTGGCTACCCATTGTTTTGTAGCCACTCTCCACACATGCATTTGTGTGGTCAGGCATCTACATCTATAATGAGATGGGGTTAATGCTAGTGATAACATTTACATGCATCTGAGCCACTATGACTGGTAGCCCTTCAAGGCATTCATTCTCTGAATTTGTCTTGTAGAATTTTCAGTGGACCTTGCACACACACTTTTTCAGGAAGTACTCCCACTACGGTGCTAAAAAACAGGGAGGGCCCTAGCCCAGAGAAATCCAGTGGAACAAAAAAGTAGGGTTGAGCACGGAGTACAACAATTTAGACAACATTTTGGTTTCTCTAAGCCATTGGAAAGTCTTGACAAAGGTTAATGGGAGCCGAAATGTTGTCTAAATTTTTGTACTCCACAATAAAGTCTACCTGCTGAAGAAACTACTGGGTGTTCTCAAACCTACTTTTTTGATCCTCTCAATTTGTGGTAAACCATTTCTGGACAGATATTTTCAAAATATGGAGCTGGCCCAACACCGTCACAAAAATTAGACTTGTACATAGAGAAAAGACTGACCGAATTTCATGCATGTGGATTTTCAGTTTGGATGAATTTCATCCATGCGAAATGATTCAGATTAAGCGAAAATATAAATGTAAAAAAACCTGGGGGGTGGGGGGAGGAGGAGTCAATATGAGCCCCATATTAGTATAGGGAAGGTGTAATACCTCCCTTATGCCTTCCCACTACAGAGCTACTCACTGTAATTAGAAAATAGAAACTGGGCACTAATTGCTGCCAAGTCCCTATTACCTGCTGCAGGAATATCTGAAGGAGCAGGTGTACGTGAACAAACTGCATCCATTTGAGCAGCTCAGGGAGAATATCCGTGCAGAAACTCTAACTAATGTTATGAACAATGCAATTGAAAGATCCCAACATTGCAAGGCGGCAAATAGAGCTCATTTAAAAGATGTCATCTTCCGTACTGTGTAAAAAAAAATATCCATACGTTAAAAGTTCATTGTATCTAATGTGGTTGAAAGTGGTTCATTAATAAAAAAAAGTTATTGACTCCTCAACCCTACTCTGAATTTTAGCACTTGTTTAAGTCACCTTGCCCCCACCCAAAGGTGCATTGTGGGGTCTAGAAAAAGTGGGGGAGACGAAAACCCATTGACATCCCCACAGATAGCAAGCTCCCAGGGGACAAATAGTTGGGATGTTTAACCCGAATCACCTAACAAACGCAACGTCCCATGCATTGGCTCCAGCTGCAGCACTGCAGATTTCAGACAAATCACCAATCGCCCCAAAATCCCGATTTGTCTAAACATGAATGAACCAGACTTCCACATTTAGGGTAGGTTCTTACAGACTCTTAGCAATGAGCTGCAGTGTTTATGGTACATATGACTCTTCTTTAATTTATATTGTGATATCAATGTTTAATGTGTAACATAAACTGTAGTGTTATCTAATACATTTTAAATTATTGTTTTGCAGATGAACACAATGATGTACAAAAGAAAACCTTTACAAAATGGTTAAATGCACGCTTTTCAAAGGTAAGAGTTATAAAGTATATTGTTTCTACAAATGCTACTGAAAGATGAACTACCACTTATATGGAAATTACACCATTGAATTGTAGCTATAGCACTGGAATAAGAGAAACATTACTTCTGGGTCTGTTTTTCCTTTTTTGTCTCTGATGTGTCTATGCTGACTGACAGGTGTTAAGGGCAGAGCTTAAAACAATAACTGGCAGAAAGCCAAGACAAAGATTCAGATCTCTAAGATTCAGTGTGAAGAGCAATGGCAGTGTGAAGTTCTACATCTAAGAAATATGCATGCCTCCAAACAGTCCTAGAACTGGTAGGACAGTCCTGGTTTTAACATTCTGTTCAGTTGTCCCCAGCAACAACAACTTGATGGCTTCATTTGGCTGTCTAGGGGTTTTACCCACTTTCTCGCCATTTTTTAGAAGCTGCAATGTCTACCTTAAAGGGTTAGGACTGCCACTAGTGGCTGTCTACCAGACAGATACTAGAGTCACTTCCTAGAGTTTCTCAGAGTTTGACTCCGTAAAACAACACTGGATGTCCTCTTGCTTCACTCTGTAGAAAATCCTCATAGGAAAGCATTGAGATAATTAATGACTATGGGAAAGGCATAATGTGTGCGCAGCGCTCCCCCCACATGTGCATTAGGTACCCCCATTAGGTTGTCGCCCCCTCCAATGGCTAATCTCATGTGCTAGGTCAGTAAAGCTAGCTGCACACTTCAGTTATAACATAAGAGGTTTATAAGAGATTTGATAAACACGTTGACATTTTTTTTTTTTTTTTTGTAATTCTTTATTTTTTTTGTTTTTTCGAATGGTACAGTCAATGAATACAAGAGTTTGTAATATAGACATTTTGCAGGCTCATGCAAGAGCCGTGTCTCAAGTGTTATAACAGTAGAGTATACACAATAGCTGAGTTTTAACAATGTCTAGTTCCAGGCACAGGTCGTGTTACCATTCTATTCAGTTTTTGTATAACTATATAACTTTGTAGGTTAATCCAACAGGGTAGATTAAAACTTTGGGTGTTGTAAAAGAACGATATCAAGGTCTGGGGTTTGCGTAACCTGTCCCCTTCCGTGTTCGTGGAGCTGAGGTGCTTAGTAGGGGAGGTCCATTTGTCATGGCTTACAGTGGGTGGGTCATAGTCCCATCAGTCCTAGGTGCTAACGAGTATAGTCTTAGGATGGGGAGCGGGTCAGGGTAAGTAGGGATGTCTCTACGGTTTATCGGTCCAAGTAGTTTGCTTTTGGGGGGGGGGGTTCCTGGGATCAGGATGGTTAGACAGGGGGAACAGGGGGGTGGGGGTGTCCGGCCTTTGACCCCTCGGCCCGCGCGCCCATGCCAACAGCGCCCTTCAACAGCAGTCTACTCATAGGCCGTTGGTGGCCGCGTCTCGGGTGTCTCACCCTTGTGTGACCTCGAATGGCGGCTTATGCCGTCCTATTTGACAGATATGATTTCCATGGGAACCACCTAAGAGCACACTTGTCGGAGCGCCCCTGCAGGGAGGCGGTCATGATCTCCATGTCATAGATGGTTTCGACTCTATCCACCCATTGCTGGAGTGTGGGGACCGTTGTGCTTTTCCAGTGTAGTGGTATAAGGGCTTTCGCTGCTGTAAGTAAGTGAATGGTGAGGGAATTTTTGTATGTGCGTATTGGTATGGGTGTGTGGTGTAGGAGCATCTGTAGGGGTTGTAGGGGGATGTCTGAGCCTGTAATCACCCTGATCTTTGAGTGGATCATCTGCCAGTACGGTTTGATGTGCCGGCACGTCCACCATATGTGTATGTGGGTACCCCGTTCGGTCCCACATCTCCAGCATTCCCCTGTGTCTGTGACTCGCATGCGTCTGAGGTCTTCCGGTGTTTGGTACCATCGGGTCAATACCTTGTAGTTTGTTTCCTGGAACTTCGAACTTATGGAGCATTTGTGTGTGAGTTGGTATATTTTCACCCACTCCTGCTCCGTAAGTTGGGTTTCGGTCTCTTCTTCCCACTTGTTAACATAGGCTGGCCTGCCCTTGTCCTCCGACTCCTGAAGTATACTGTACATCCGGGAGATCCCGTGTTCGATGTGTGTCCTGTCTGTGCACATTCGTTCGAATTCAGTGAGTTGCCTGTGGAGTTGGGTTTTACCGGGCATTAATGTATAGTATCTCTTCACCTGGTGGTAGTGAAACGCGTCCAGTAGTGTGGGGGGTCGTCCTTCCATCAGGTCCATCAGTGGCCGGAGTGTATTTCCCGTGCACCATTGCCTCGTGTAGATCCAGTTTGACCTTTGGATGTTTTTAAAGGTTGCGGGGGGGAGGCCCCCTGCCAGGTCGGGGTTATAGGTGATTGGGGTGAGGGGGTTTGGGGTGGTCGTCAATTGACGGGTGTATCTAAGTGAGCACCAAGTCTTGAGTGTGGCATCAATGATGGGGTTGCCCGTCTGTAATTCGGTGTAGGTTAGTCTCCCCAGCCAGAGTCTGGACGGGATGGTACCTGGGTGCTGTGTCGTCTCCATCTGTACCCATCGTCTGGGGCTAGGATGGGCGTGCCAGTCTACTATTCTATGTAGGTGGGTTGCTTGATGGTAGGCGAGGAGGGAGGGCAACCCCACCCCCCCGGCAGCTTTGGGGCGTTCTAGTATGGTCTTGCGGAGTCGGGTCGGTCTCTGATTCCATACGAATCTTCGGATGGCCGTCTCCGCCGACCGGAAAAAGGCTCCAGGGATCCTTGTTGGCAGGGTTGCGAATAAATAGAGCAGCCGAGGCAGGATATTCATCTTAACCGCATTAATGCGGCCGAACCACGATATGTAGTGACCCGTCCAGCGCGCCAGGTCTTGTTGTATGGATGCCAGGATGGGGAGGAAGTTCAGTGGGTATAGTTGTGATAGGTCTTTCGGCAGCCAGGTGCCCAGGTAGCGAAGTTTGGATGTGCACCAAGAGAACGTGAATTGGGAGCTGAGTCGGGTTTCGAGGCCCTCATCTCTCGATATTGTCATGGCTTCGGATTTGTCGATGTTTAGCTTCAGATCGGAGAGTCGTCCGTAGGTCTCAAATGCCCGCAGTAGGTTGGGGACAGATATTAGTGGCTGTTCTAGAAAGAAGAGCATATCGTCGGCGTATGCCGCCACCCGATGCTCCTCTCCGCCCACCTGGACCCCCGCTATTCCCCCGTCCCGTCTGACCGCCTCCAGGAACGGTTCCAGGGTGAGGGCAAACAGGAGAGGGGACAGGGGGCATCCCTGTCGTGTGCCGTTACTGATGGGGAATGCCTTTGTCAAGGCTCCATTGATTCTGATCCTCGCAGTCGGGGTGGTATAAAGCGCGGAGACCCAAGAGCGCATGTGTGGTCCAAGGCCCATATGTCGTAACGTTTCGGCCATAAACCTCCAGTTCACCCTATCGAATGCCTTTTCGGCGTCTGTTGATATGAGTACCGTCGCTCTGTTGGATTTCCTGGCGACATGAATGACATTAAGGGCTCGTATGGTGTCATCCCTGGCTTCTCTTCCCGGGATAAAGCCCACCTGGTCCGGGTGGACCAGGTCAGGCATTATTCGTGCCAGCCTCAGGGAAAGGGCCTTGGTGAATAATTTCAGGTCGGCATTCAATAACGAGATAGGCCTGTAGTTAGCACAGATGGTGGGGTCCTTGCCCTCCTTGGGAATGACCGTGACTGTCGCCGCCAGGGAGTCCGTGGGAAAGCTCCCACCATCTCTTATGGAGTTAAGGCCCGCGAGGAGTCTTGGTAGGAGGATGTCCTGGAATGAACGCAAGTATGTGAGCGGGAGACCGTCTGGGCCCGGAGCCCGGTGCGTTTTTGAGCGTTTTAGTGCCAGGGTCAATTCCTCCAGTGTCAGGGGGCTGTCCAGGTCTTCTGCGATTTCGGGAGTTATCTTGCGGGTGATGTGTTTCGATAGGTAGTTTGTTATATTCTGGAGTTGGGTCCGACTCGGGGCGTCCTGTGAGGGTGGATTGAGGTTGTATAGGTCTGTATAGTAGGATCTGAAGGCTTCCATGATCCCTTTGGGCATGCTGGTGTGGGTGCCCGCCCGTGTCTGGAGCTTGTGTATGTGTTGTGCCCTCCTCTTGGTTCGGAGCATTTGTGCCAGGAGTCTCCCGCTCTTTTTTGAAAACTCGTAGAAGAACCTGGATGATTTCCTCAGTATGTGTAGGTGTTCCTGAGCAAGGAGGTCTCTAAGCTCCCTTCGGGTCTCTGTTAGCTGGAGATAGGTGGTGTCGTCTAAAGTCTGTTTGTGGGCGCATTCCAGGTCTGCGATCCGTTTTGACAGGTCTGCGGTGCGGCGTGTCTTTTCCCTCTTGCGGTGGGTGCATTTGGATATAAAGTGCCCCCGGACTACACATTTATGTGCTTCCCACAGAGTCAGCGGGGGCATGTCAGGGGTCTCGTTAAGTTCAAAGTATTGAGTGATGGTCTGGTGTGCCTCGGTACGGATCACCAGGTCCGCCAGAATGGACTCGTTGAGTTTCCATTGGCGTTCCGTTGGTTTAAAAAGGGGGGAGTTGATTTGCATCATTGTAGGGGCATGATCAGACTGGCAGGCTATCCCTATGTGCGCTTCCCGGAGGAGCGACAGGTGTTCCTGCGATATGAAGATGTAATCTATTCGGCTGTACAATTTGTGCACAGCCGAATAACAGGTATAATCCTTACCATCTGGGTGGGCTGTCCTCCAGCTGTCAGCCAACCCCGCCTTGTGCAGGGATCTCCTAGCTGCCTGTAGGCAGTGTGGTGGTATGGCACTAACACCTCTCGAGGTGTCTTGGCGTGGGTTCAGGGGAAGGTTCAGATCTCCCGCTAGTATGAGGAGGCCCTCTCTAAAGCGGTCCAGTTTAGCTAGTGTCTTGGCTAGGAATGTGTGTTGTGTTCGGTTTGGACTGTAGATGCATGCCAGTGTGTATGTGTGTTCAGCTATTGTGCCCTTGATGAATATATACCTCCCATTCGGGTCAGCGAGTGTTTCCCTGTGTTGATACGGGACCGTGTGTGCAATCAGTATCGCGACCCCTGTTTTTTTGGCATCTGGGTGGCTAGCGTAAAACCCTTGGGGGAATCTGTTGTTCTCGAGTTTGGGCTGGGATCTGCTCATGAAGTGCGTCTCCTGCAGGAACGCTACCGACACTCTCTCGGCCCACAGGTGGCGAAGTAATTGGGATCGCTTCTCCGGGACATTCAAGCCTCGGGTGTTGTTTGACCATATTTTCAATTGTGCTGGGCAAGTGCCCGACATGGTCTCGCGGGCCGGGGGTCTCCCTCTGGTGTCCTGTGCGTGCGGCCGGGGTAGCGGGATGGGTCCGGGGTGAGGGGGGGTTAAGGGGTCGTATAACCAGGTGGGGGGGGAAGTTTGGGGGGGTGGTCAGGTCAGGTGGGTGCAACGTCGAACCTCGGTCGGAGGCTATCTTCGGCGGAGGCCAACCTGTGGCTCCGCCGAATTCCGACCGGTATGTACAAGTCTGGTCAGTTGCGTGAGGTGCGGGGAGGGCAGCCAACGGTGTCAGTCACTCAGTTGTCTGAAGTTTGTCCGTGTCTGTCTCCCAGGTCTCCCAACCCGCTGGGGGTGATTGTCCATTTTCCAGTGTCTGTCTCCCAGGTCTCCCAACCCGCTGGGGGTGATTGTCCATTTTCGTAGTCGTCTGTCGAGTGGGGTGTCTCTTTGTTTTGGTAGTGGTATCGTATGAGAGAGGGGGCGTCTTAGTCAGGGTCTACTGGGGATCAGGCTTTGGAGGGGCCACCTGCCGCGTTCAGTCTCATTGTCATTGTCTCGGCTCTCAGGCCACCGGGATTCCAGTGGTCTGACCATCGCTCAGGGGGCCTCTGTCAGGCCTAGGGTCAAGGGCTCGCTGGTTGGGGTATTTCAGTATTTCCGTCTAGTCTGTTACAGCATTGGGTCAGTACTATCTGGGCATGTTAAGGCCGGTCTAGGGCAACATTTAACAGAAACAAGAAAACCATAAAGTATCAGACAATAAACATTTACATTACTTCACACCTTGCATGACCCCTTTCTCAGGTTATCTAAGTGCCGCGGCCGCCGGACCCCGCGATCGGGCCCCATGCCTACTATTAACTGTGGTAGCGGCGGGAGGCCCTCTAGGTCACAGGGGTGCGGTGGGTGCGTTTCTCTACATTGCTTATTCGAAGTGTACTGCGTCCCGGGCCTTCACGTACCCCCTGTTCCCCCGCCTCATGTGTCAATGCCCAACCATAATACATGATCACAGGGTTTCATAGTCGTACTTAGGCTCATCTGTTCTAATCCAGGCCTGTTTAATGCGTATCGTCTGGGTTTTTGTGTCTGGGTGACCCATTCTTAACTAATCTTGGCTATGGATCAGTCTAGCCATTAAGGCTGACGTGAGCTGCGCGCCTTAGGGCCTAGTACCCGCGGGTCGCCTTGTATAAGGTTGAACGGCCGCGAGCGCCGAGTGTCTCGTGTTAGGTCCATTGGGGAGAGTTCAGGGTCTGACTAGATCATCGAGCAGTTCTGGACTCAACGGCCCTGTCGGGTTTGGGCAGCAATGTCCCCTTTGCTTGGTGACAATCAATAACCCCTGGTGGAATCCCCATCCCCCTCCATGGGCCCTTCCCCCCCAACCTATGCTGGTTCCCCCTTATCAATGCTATTACTGTGAGGGGGTAGTCTCCATCTCGGTGCCGCCGTGAACTCCCTTCTTCGCATACCCTCTCCCCTCCCAAGTGGGCATAAATCCCGGGCCTGTGTATGAATGGCGGGGGTGGAGTGTATTTGTAGTACATACCAGTTCGGGTGGAGTCTGCTTCACATGGTGTAACTGGGCTTTTACGGTAAGGGGGGCAGGTGTTTGGCAGGTTCATCTCCGCTTATGGTGCAGGGATCCGGCGGCTCGTGGTGTAGTAGCAGCCCGGGGTCAGTGCAAAGTGGTTTCTCGTCTATTCCTCCGGAACTACAGGGCCGCCCCGTCTCGGGCGCGGGCCCGTGTGGTCATCAAAAAGATTCTCCGCCGGGATGGTGGGTCCAGTGGGGCGAGTCGGCGGGTAGTCCAATATCCAGTTTGGAATTGTCATGGGTGGTAGGCCAACGGCCCGTAGAAATCGGGGAGTGTCGTTAGGCCATCTCATAATATGCCATTGCCCGTCCACTCTAGCTTGTAGGCTAAATGGGAACCCCCATTTGTATGGGATCCTCTTCTCCCGCAGGAGGCTGGTTACTGTTTTCAGTGCTCGTCGGGCATCCAAAGTGAGCGTGGATAGGTCCTGGTATAGGGATATTTGGGCTTCTCTGTATCTGATGGTGCGTTGCGATCTGGCAGCCCTCATGATGGTTTCTTTCAGTTGAAAGGACTGCAAGCAGCAGATTAGGTCCCTGGGCAAGCCGTCTCTGCGCGGGGCCCTCAATGCTCTGTGGGCTCTTTCCAGGCCGAAGTCTGCTGGGGCCTCTTCTCCTAGGATATGGGAGAACAGGCCTGTCAGGAGCTCATGGGGTGTCTCCCCCTCGGATTCCGGTAGGCCGCGCACCCGGATGTTATTGCGGCGCCCACGGTTATCAAGGTCCTCCGTTTGTCGTCTGAGGTCTAGGAGCATGTTACCTTGCCTCGACGTTGCTAGATCGGCTGCCTGCGAGTGATTGGTGGTGTGCAAGCGGTATTCCTCCAGGGCGTCCACCCTCGTCTCCAGGGCCGCAAGATCCCTCCGAACTGCCGTGATTTCCTCTCGGATCGCGGTGCGGAGCTCCGCAACAAGGTCTGCTTTGTCTTTGCGTGTGAGCATATTCGCTGATATGGCTGCGAGGTCAGCGGACAACTGGGAAAGGGCATCTCCCCTTGGGGAGCTCCTTGTGGAGTCTGCCGGACTGCTAGGTCCCGGTGATGAGGGCGCCATCTTGCCTTCGTCGCGTGGTCTCCCCAGGTTGAGCGGGGTAGAGAGATAGTCATCCATCGGGCCCGGTGTGTGGGTCCCGTGTGTGTGCGGAGGTTTGGGGGTGGCCCCTCGTTTGGTTCTCCCCATAAAGTCTGCAATTTTCGCTGCGTTTTATCGGGTTTTTGCGGGTTGGGGCCTAGGAGCTCTGGTCACCTGCGTCCTATTCCATCGGCAGCCAAGCCACGCCCCCACGTTGACATTTTTTAGTGCACATAGGATAAAGGTTTGTTGTTCCACTTAAACATACACAAAAAAAGTTTCACAAATATTTTTTTTATGTATTTATGTGACAGTTTTCATTTAAAGCATAACATTGTTATTTTGTGTTTTTAATTTGCTGCTTTGCTAATCATATGATGCATTAGAAGTATAAGGAAATATATATTTTGTTTGTAATATCACTTCATACCATAATTGATTTCTCTGTCTAGCAAAGACGTAATTATTTATCAACCTTGGTTATTCTTGTCAATCTCTTATTATCTTCATCACTAAGTTTATCTAGATACAAACATCTATGTAGTCACAAGGCTCGTCATAAGCTTGTCAAATCTCTGTTTTAATCAGCAAGTCTTCAAAATGCACACTTTTTAGAATATATGGGGCAAGATACAGGCTTAACTTTGGAATATATTAGAAGTGGGACATGAGAGAAAAAAACAAGTAGACTCCCAGAACTGTCCTACCAAGGTCAGGTCATGCTCGACAAGGTTAGGTTACACACGTTGATTCTAAGCCCGGATTCCGTTCAGTAGTGATTATACCTTTTGTTTTTATATCTCACCACACCAACTACATTGCCGCATCACAGTGAGCCAGCCTATGCACAAATTCACACAATGCTGGGACAGCAAATGCCCTACATATATTTTGTTTGCTGTGTTACTTCTGCAGAAATGTGCAAAAAGGCATCACAACACACCTCCTATATGTTCCATTTTTAGAAGAATGTTTTGAGGCTCCAACCATAACCAACTTCCCAGCTCTCCCATGCTAATAACCCAGAGGCAATTGTCCCCCTTGCCAGCCCTGCCAAGTCTGAGAGATACATTTTACTAGTTAAAGCATTTCAATGAAGTGCTAGGCCAAAGGAATAAACCATCATATTTTTTTTAGAAAATAGAATGCCGTTCTTTTACCTAAAAATTTGGCTGCATCCTGTATTCCAAGTGTCACACAGCACAATGTTTGGGTGATTGGCAGGGGTGGGGGGACACAGAGCTCCCCCTCCCTCTAATCACACCATGTAGCGCCGACTGCGGTAGACGATCTTCATTATCTTCTACCTAGTCTGACAGGAAGCTGCTCACTACTTCCTATTAGAGCACAAGATAGAATCTGTACCATTGCTTGTGATACCATGCTACAACAGAGAGTAATAGACACCCAGGAAGGTGGGTGCAAGAGGCAAAAGTGGGAGAGTTCAAAAGACCAAGAGGGATGAGGGAAACGGGTGGCTGCAGGAGACTCAAGGAAAGTATGTGACACCAAAAGGCGTGGAAGACATTCAACTGACCTTGTTTTTTTTTTTTGATTTATAAATAAAATATATGGGCGCCTTTTATATTGCGTGCATTATATATTCTAAAAAAAATTGGTAATTACAAACTCCTACCTACTATGCTCCTCTAAAACACCACACAGACATACCTTCTATTTAGCAATGTCTTTTGAGAAGCTTCTTAATGTCATCCATCAGGATTCCCCAATAAGTAACTACTTGTTTTTTTTTTTTTATTGAAATCCAGCTCCTATTATATTCATTTATGAACTAGCAATGTTTCATAGCTGTGTTCTCTGATCCAACTACAGTTATTGAGAGAAAAAAGAAAAATCTTAAACTGTGGCCTACAGTATGTGATACACAATGTGCCTCTTTCTCTTTATTTTAATTTTTTTCTCCTCGCTTTGCTCCCTTTGAAGAACAGCGACTATCCTAACACACAGACATATTTGTCAAACAGCCAAAGTCAAATAAATGTTGCAAAACATCCTGTATTTACTGTGCTTCAAGAGCCAGCTGGATGAGAGACAACCTCTAAGTGTGTGTCTCTGTTCCCTGCTGTATTGCTATACTTTGCAGTATGGTGTTGGACACAGACATGAAACAGGGGTGAGCTTCAGTAAATATTGCTGCTGTGCTCCCTTCCCGAACTGCACTAAACCGTAACAAAACTTCATCGCAGGACTATGGATCAATGGTACAAAGTTATTATTTACTCCTTTGTTAAAGGCTATATTATTCTAGAAATGGATTGAAATGTTAAAATGTTAAAGAGAATTTATGACTACTTTTTAAATTTCATTTATTATTTGTAAACTTTTATTATTTTCTTTGGCTTTATATGTAGCAGCTTTCACTGCCAGAAATTATTTATGGTTCACTTGATAAATTGTGGAATACATAGAGATGAAAAAATCTCTCTGTACGGGGCAGGAAATGTAGATGTAACTAGCGTGACCAGTATGGCTTGAATGGCAAATGTAGTCTTAAGACTAACTTTCAGACTAAAAAGAAGTACAGGGCTGCACACCTGGTTTAGTGCCATAAATACTCCATTATTTACTTATTGGGAGTAGCCACATAACCCATATGAGATTTTGCAGTATACCTTAATCATGAATTATCATCATCTTTTGTACTTGTTGGGGTTCTGGCGTTGCCCCATAAGTCTAGAGTTCTACCAGGTGACATATTCCCTGTAAGTGCAGCGCTATCTCATGGTTTATTTTTAACTTCCAGGCTGGACTCACTTTCACAGTTGCAGAGGAATAAAGATCTTCTCTGTAATGGATGGGGTGATAGTGATGGGGACAAGCCAAGGCCACTATGTGTACACGGAGTTACTATGTATCCTAGATGATAATAGTGTCCTCTAAGATTTTATTAAACTGGAAACCATTGATTAACATTAATCCCATCATTTGTTACCTGTCAATTTATTTTACGCAGTGTTTCAATGATGATGTTCACATTTGGAGATTTAGTGGGTAAAAATAAATCTGAAAACTGAACTAAAAGATCCCAAATTTGTAGAAAATGGCCAGGATATAATCATCAAATTATTATGGTTATATAAGGAAGTTACTTTTATTTGTTCACTGAAAGGGTAGTAACTGCAAGTGACCAGAACACCACTTTAAATCATGTCTCAAAAACAGACCTATGTGTCCTGAAAGTTCTTGGTTAATCAATAAATATTTTACCTTTGATCACCTTTTTTGACTTTTTTGTCATCAGTGAATGACTACAAGTGACACGTGTGTCTCTCCCAAGAGATGAAAGAATAATAAATGAAATAAATTACTAACAGCACCAATTAAGGGTTATATATTTATATATCTGTGCTTAACAACGCTTTAAGGGTTTAGATAGCAAGTATATTTTATGAATATTTGGTAAATCATACATGGGTATGAGACATACTCTGAAGTCAGATATGATTTTTATGCAGACAACTTAATAGACTTTACAAATTGGATTCACAGCTTTGCAAAACTATTCCACACCTCACTCGTTTTCCACTTGTTTCCCTTTAGGAGTTTCTGGAGTAGAAGTGCAATATACACATGCGTTCCCAAGACATTTTAACAAAATACACCAACCTTGACAAGAACTTGTCTTCTTCACTATTTTAAATGTTAAAGCCATAATACATTTTTGGATGCAAGTTGATTGATTGGTGGTGTACATTTATCTACCTAGCAGGCAGTTTTCTTAATCCAGAGATGCGCACAACAGTAGCTAAACAGGTTCTTAGGGTCCCAGCCCTACTGATTTATATGGCTCCAGCAGACGATGATAGAGATGGCACCATGGGTGTTACCCAGACTAGTTTGTAAAGTTTCACAACATCAGTGTATTTTTAAGAAAAACCTTAATTCAGCTGTTGTCTCCTCACCACTTAGAGGTTATCTCTCTGATTAAATTAGTTGAGGGAACATAAAAAGCTAAAGCTGCTTTTAATACAAATTGTAATCTGATGAAAACATTTAATGAGCACCTCGGGGTGTTAGAATGCATGTTAGCTTCTTAGCAGGAAGTAGTGATTGCTAAATAAAAATGACATCAATGTTTTATGAGCTCTACCCAAGCCTTCAGTGATTTCATACTTGTAAACTGACACGGTTTAAGTAGTTAAGGTATCAAGCACTTAATAATGGCCTGCTGTGGAGTATAAAGTACATGACAAATCATAAAGTGTGCCTGATAGAGTAAATGCAAGAGGATTATTTACTATGCACCTTAGTCGTGACACATTGAGCCTTGACTTTAGTTGGAACAGAGAGTACCTCCAATTCCCTGTTTTCTGCCATGATAATTCTTGGTTCAACTCAGTGATGTTCACTTGCCATAAAGTATATCATTTTCACCTTAATTTTTGTTTTCAAAAAGTATATGTATTAGGATTAAACATAAATAGGAAAGCTATTCTATTTTGGAATATTACACTATCTATTAAAAATGCAAGTCTTTTCTAAAAATATAAGTCTTTCTATTAGTCCATCTTCTCAATGCAGGAAAATTACTTGTTGCCAATTTCTGGAAGAGGATCTTCTCACAGATGTTTAAAACTGCACAATGGAGGAAATATCATATGCCAGAATTATCACTAATTCTTAAAAACCTGGTCTTTCTGGATTGTTTTCCACCACACGAATGTCGAACCATTCAATAATGTACATATTCCATTCAGCCTTCCTCTGTGCTGGTGATATCATCTCTCCTTCCTGATTGACCCACTTACAGGCAATGGATCCTTATTTCTTTTATTTCTTTATTTGTCTCCAGTCCCTGTTCTCCAAAATTCAACTGAACTATGGTATCTAGTTATGGACTTACCTTATAAACGATATATCAACTCAATAAAGCTGAATCTTATAGATTTGTGTTTTCGGAATTGCATTTATTTATTCTACTTAAATACATATGGAGAGAAGTTCATTATAACTCAGACCTAGATACCCCTCCCACCCCAGAATAAATGTCTGTTTTCTGTATGGGCCGAGAAAAACTTCATTGTGGCTCTTTTTCCTGTTGTACTTTATCTACAAAATTTAAATGTGAATAAAAATAAATAAAAAATAAGTATAAAACGAGATATTGTAAAGTTCCTTTTTCAAATGGTACTGCTGCTTCGAGCACTTCTGCTCTTCCAGGTTAAATATTAATGATATGACAGTGCTACCTTTCAAGGTCTTACAGAATGTAAGAACATGACCTCCCACTAAACACATTTTGATATTTTTGATCATGCTAATTAGAGTTATTACAGCTACTCAGCATCATTATTGTAGTAAAATATAAGCATTGCTGGTTTTATTATTAGTATTACTATAATTATTATATTTTATCTATAATAGGAAGTGCAGTTCAATACAGTACAATGCCTTCAGTGTTTTAATTTTAACAATGGGTTGTTTAAGGCAAGTTACATTTTTCAATCATGTTTCAACTGGCTTATTTTAGTTTTAAATTCTAATTAGAAAATCTTTTTTCTTTTTCTCTGTTATCCAGAGTGGAAAATCTCCTGTCAAGGATTTGTTTATTGACCTGAAGGATGGAAGAAAGCTGTTGGATCTCCTGGAAGGCCTCACAGGAACATCATTGGCAAGTAGAACTATTGTGACAGTGCTGCCAAACATTGGTTCCCCAGGTGTTAAAGGGAACCTGTAGTCCCGAAAAATTTATTATTTCCGGTCTATAGGTTGCATAAGAGCAAATAGATTGCTGTCCATAACCCTTGGCTCTCTAACATTAAGTAAAATAAGTTTACTAACCTTGTTTTCATAGCCGGTACTCCACCGCTGCAGACTCCAGATCTGCCTCCACTGATGTCAGCATCCATCACTCATGATATCCACCAACCCAATGCTTCTCATAGAGAAACTTGGTATTTGCAGCCAAACTTTGTGTTTCTCCAATCAAATGCTGCTATCGATTTTGGAGGAGGGAGCACCTCTAGTGACTGTCATACTGGCATCTTGCTGTATTTATCCCTGTAATGTAAACATAGCAGTTTCAAAAAATATGCAATGTATTACATTGACAGGACCCCACCACTTCAGTGAGATAAAGTGATCTGGGTGACTTTAGTAGTCCTTTAATGAATGCATTTCACTTTTTGACCTAAATGTCCATTGTGTGAAGATCTGTATTGGTTCTAATGAAATGCTAGTTTGTATTTAATACATTTTTTACTACCATAGGAAATTAAACTCATAGTCCTTGAAAACACATTTTAAATGTATATGTTTGGTAGTCATGTAATTAGTGTGTCCTGGAAGGCAAATTAATTTAAAGACAGCACAGCAATATTTTGTAGTGTGATAGAGTTAAGGTCATATTCAAACCTCCCATTGCAGTCGAAATAATCGTATTTCATGAATGGTTGAACAGTAGTAATCCCTTTTGTGATGCTAGGTATTAAATGTGGTATGAACCTTTACAGCCAGCTAGTTGGAGTGTGTGTATGTGGATTTAGTTAGTAAAGCTGTTAGGAGTTTTGTAAACCATCTTAACACACAACAGCCCATAAACATGAAAAAAGCCTCTGAACTCGGGACACCTTGCTGTTATAGTTCATTGGCATGGTGTATGGGAAGGTAAGGGGTGAAATAGTAGCCACGAGGCATCATTTTAAATAATAGATGCAACGTCCTCTAAGTTCATTCCATATGTTAGAGTGAATTTAAATAAGGGGGATAGCATGCCTAAATAAGGTGAAGATGCTAGTAACATGTTTAATAATGGACTAATTTCGGACTTGATTCACTACTTTCAACCCTCAATACCTGCTGCCGCCCAACCAAAAGACTTAAACGGTTATTATTCAAAAACTATTAGCATTTCATTGATTTGAAGGGGCCATGGTACTTGGAGTCTGTATGTGCAACACCTCAATATAAAACACTGCACATACATAGATAAAGCCCTCTGAGGGCTTTATCTATGTATGTGCAGTGTTTTATATTGAAAAATTCGGCCCGGCATTTTTTAATCACAGCGGCCCACTGAGAAGGGCCAGAGGGGTGTGTTTTGTCATCACCAATGGCAAGCACGCCCCTTCTCAAAGTGAGCATCCTCTAGCAGGGTAAAGCTCTAGCATGACTATTTGTTCTGCACAGCGCAAGCATTTTTATTAACACGCTTGTGCTGTGTTTGCTTGTAACTTGTCTCTGGTGTCTCCATAAGTGGGATACCAGGAGACAAAAGGGCCAGGAAAGAGCATTGTGCATGTGTTTGGAGCCTGCTTGTGGGATTGTGTGTGTGTAGAGTGAGCTGATTGTGATGTGATGTTGTGTAAACAGGTTGGTTTCAGTTGTGTTGTGTTTGTGGGGTAATGTGCTGCTAGGGACTGCAAATAGTGAGAGAGTGTGTATAGGGAGCATAGTGTGTATAGAGGTTGTGGAGTGTGTGTTTAGGGAATGTAGTATGTGTTTGCTTACAAGGAATCTAGTGTGTGCATAGGGGATCCAAAGTTTGTATTTTAGGAATATAGTGTGTGTGTGAAGGTGATCTATTGTTTGTTTGAAGGATCCAGAGTGTGAATAGGAGATCTATAGAATGTAAGCTCGATCGAGCAGGGTCCTCTTCAACCTATTGTTCCTGTAAGTGTATTTGTAATTGTCCTATTTATAGTTAAATCCCCTCTCATAATAATGTAAAGCGCTACGGAATCTGTTGGCGCTATATAAATTGCAGCAATAATAATAATAACAATAATAATAATAATCTAGTGTGTTTGTGTGCATAGAGGATTCAGAATGTATACAGGTATTTAGCGTGTGTAGATGATCCAGAGTTGTGTAAGGAATCTAGTGTGTGTCTGGAATGTAATGTGTGTATGAGGGGTGCTGTGTGTGTGTGTGAGGGTGCTTTTTGTGTGTGAGGGTATAGTGTGTGTGTGAGTGGGGTGCAGTGTGCAAGGGTGCGGTTTGTATGTTTGTGAGGGGGTGCTTTGTGTGAGGTTTCAGTGTGTGTGAGGAGTGCCGTGTGTGTGAGTGGTGCTGTGTGTGAGGAATGCTGTGTGTATGTGAGGGGTGCTGCATATGAGGCTGCTGTGTGTGTATGTGAGGGGTGCAGTGTGTGAGGGGTGCTGTGTGTGTGTATGTGAGGGGTGCAGTGTGTGACGGGTGTTGTGCGTGTGTGTGGTTGATGTGTGTGATGGTGCTGTGTGTGTGTGGGGGTGCTTTGTGTGTGTGAGAGAGGGTGCTGTATGTGAGGGTGCTGTGTGTGTTTATGTTAGGGGTGCAGTGTGTGAGGGGTGCTCTGTGTGAGGGTGCTGTGTGTGATGGTGCTGTGTGTGGGGGTGGTACTGTGTGTATAAAAGAGGGTGCTGTGTGTGAGGGGCGCTGTGTGTGTGGGGAAGTTCTGTCTTAGGGTGTTGAGTGAGTGTGTGTGTGAGAGGTGCTGTGTGTGATGGTGCTGTGTGTGATGGTTCTTTGTGTGTGTGTGAGTGAGGGTGCTGTGTGTAATGGTGCTGTGGGTGGGGGATCTTTGATCTCCCCACCGGCCCATGAAGGCACACAGAAGGGCCGGCGCTCGGATAGTGCCAGCTTTGCATGGGCTGACTTTGACCAGTATGCCCGGTGGCCCGTCCAGGCCTTCATGGAGGGCAGGCTATTGAAGTATCTATGTCATAAATATATCCATTACAAGAACAGATGTATAATCTATTATTATATAGATCTAGACTCTTCTTATCTGACTTATAAAATGGTTTACTATTTATAAGCAAAACTATTCAGTAAACTTTATCCCATTCATCACATAGAGCATTAGCAGCATCATTGCTGAAGGATACACCCCTCCCCTCGCTGAAGTCATAGCTAAAACTCAAGATAATATTTTAATGGATGCGATGATGGCTATAGTGCCCAACACTTCCTCTGTACACCATAAAACAAGAGACACTTGGATGGAGTATATTGGCAGCTGATTATCTGTGCTTTGGACACGCTGGCTCCTGAAGGACCACTAAACGCACCCAGTCCACTTCATCTCAATATAGTGGACTGGGTACGGTGGCTGTTTAGTTTTAACTCTGCATTGTACAGTATTACAGTTTCGTAGAAGTGGCAATGTTTTCATTGCAGGGTTAAACACACCTCTAGTAGCTGTCTTCCAGACAGACACTAGGGGCACTTTCACTGCAACAACTTTGTCATGTGACCAAATGCAGCTCTTAGAAAAGCATTGAATTTAAAGCTTTCCTATGATCTTCTGATTGGATGCGGTGTGGTGCACATGCACCATATCCCAAATGATACCAAGCGCTGGATTGGACATTTCTTGTGGAAGTGACGCACCTACATTGATGTTGCAGGAGGCGGGCAGGCAGCAGCACTAAGGGATTCTCTAGAGGTAGGCTCTAGATAAAGTTAAAAGCTTTTTCCCTCCTGCTTTTACTTTGCAAATGGGGGTAAGGGGGAGGGGCATGAATCTAAATAAATGGAGACTATGGCATAATAGCTTTAGGAATACAGGTTTGTATTTAATTTTCTTCTGTTTTATGCCACCTAACTTTTTATATTAACTTCTTTATTGCCTACGGTGTCACCTTTAGTTTTTTGTAAAAACCTGAATAATCTTTTGTTACATTTAAAACGCTGTAATGTATTGTCTGTGTATGTTGACAAAAGAGCAGTTGTAAAGACAGAGCAATATATAAAACTGTGTAAACGGAAGGGGGGCCTCGAAGAAAGCTTCTCAGAAAATTCCTCAAGTTAATCGTTAAGGGGAATGTTATGTTCAGCAGATATAGTTTCAGTTTCAGTAAATTGAGTCATAAAAGCCAAGCAACCAGTTTGCAATCTGGTAGATGCCAACTTACCAAGCTATTTACGTTGGTAGTTATGGTGTTTGTAATGTCCCTCTAAATAAAAGAACTCCGAAAATGTGTGGCCTGGGCTTTTACGTTCAACACTGAAACCCATATATGAAAAATATGAAATTCACTGTACTTTTTTATGTGCAAATAACATTTATATTAAATGTCTGTAGTATGTTATGGTTAAAAGTTTTATACTCTGTGTAAATGTATTTTAGGGATTCTATTGTTGATATTAAATAAGTAAATCCAAGTGAGAGATTCTTGTATCTAAGGATACGAGAATTCTTAGCAAATATTATTATCATAAATAACAAGTGAGCCAGTAAAAAAGGAGGAAAATATTATGTCTGTAAATAAAGTCCATGTACCATTTAGGAAAAAAGAAAAAAAAATCTATAAACATTTTCTGAAGAAGACTATTTTAATGCAAAAAAAAAAATCATGATTTTTTTCCCCCTCTATGAAACCTGTACTTTTGTGCTAAGCCACTAATGTTTGCTTTTTACTACGGCTGTTCATAAAATATCCTAGAGAGGAGAGAACGGCTGATTGCCCTAGCCGGAAGGCGATTCAATTGAAACTTAACTTTTAATCATAAATTGGTTAAGATAATATACAGTTATGGCTAAGCAGTGCTCAATACCTGAGTGCAACTTTTAAAGTTATAAACAGAGTATGTTAGATCCCAAGTACAGTTAAATAACAGAAGGGTCTAGGAACTAAAGCATAAAAAAGAGATTAGTGACTTGTTCTGAAATTTTCCTAATCTGTGCCTTTGAGGGCACCTGTGCTGAGCTACAAGCAAATTTTATCTATCACTAAAGAGCAGCTCACAAACAGGAATCAGATTACCCGGGACATAGTGAGTGGTGCATGCGGCTGATTCAATCAGTAATAACGCATGAGTTATAAGCCGAGTATCAGCAGGACCGGTGCTAGGATTTTTAGTTACACAGGCGAAGATGCATTTTGGTGCCCCCCACCCTCGTTTAAAATAAGGTTTATACAAACACAGAAATAATCATACAGAGACATACAGACACAGACAGAGACATACATGCAGGCATATAGACATACATACAGAGGCATACCGTCATACAGACACATACATACATAGACATACTGAAACATACATCCAGGCATACAGACACATACATACATACAGGCATACAAAGACATACACGCATACAGAGACATACCGTCATACAGACACATACATATATACAGGTATACAGAGACATACAGGCATACAGACACATACGTACAAAGACATACAGGCATACAGACACATACATTTGTACATACAGAGACATACAGGCATACGGACACATACATTTGTACATACAGAGACATACAGGCATACAGAAACATACAGACACATACATGCATACAGAAACATACATACAAAGACATACAGGCATACAGAGACCTACATACATACATACATGCATACATACATACATACATACATACATACATACAGAGACATACACACATACAGAGACATACACACTTACATACTTACATCAGTTCAATCTTGTCCCCTGGATGCATGTTGTCTGGTTCCTTGGAGTCCTGTCCTGCAGCCCAGCCCCATCACAGGGCGCCAGCCGCGCTGTGTGGTACACAGGGAGCAGGGATATGATGTCATTCATATCCTCGCCCCCTCCACACAGCCTGCGGCAGACACCAGGGTAGGTGCAGTGGCGTACACATGACCCATGGGGCCCCAGTGCGCAAATTGATCCGTGCCCCCCCCCCCCCCTCACGCTTACTCTGCGCGGGCCGGGTCCGCAACTCATGGCGGCGGGCACCTGGTCGCAGGGGTTGCAGGGCTGTGACCCCTGCGACCGCGGTATGTACGCCAGTGCATGCAGATGCACACACACTTAAAGGACCACTACAGACACCCAGATCACATCAGCTCAATGAAGTGGTCTGGGTGTCAGGTCCCTCTAGCTTTAACCCTGCAGCTGAAAACATAGCAGTTTCAGAGAAACTGCTATGTTTCACCGAGGGTTAATCCAGCCTCTAGTGGATGTCTCACTGACAGCCGCTAGAGGAGCTTCCGCTATTCTCAAACACTGAATGTCCATAGGA
Source organism: Pelobates fuscus (assembly GCF_036172605.1). Lineage (NCBI taxonomy): Eukaryota > Metazoa > Chordata > Amphibia > Anura > Pelobatidae > Pelobates > Pelobates fuscus. The sequence goes on from NC_086318.1 coordinate 201,242,065, forward strand.
AAGCATTGAGTAATGCTTTCCTATGGGCGGTTTGAATGCGTGCGCGGCAAGAGCATTCGGAGCTGAGAGGCGGAGGGATCCCCAGCGCCAAGGGAGTCCGGCGCTAGAGAAAGGTAAGTGCTGAAGACACACACACACTCTCACGAACAGATGCATACACACCAGCTAACAGACACACACATTTACTGACAGACACACTCAGCGACAGACATACATACACACTCACTTACAAAACATACACTCTCACTGACAAACACACACTCACTAACAGACATCAAACAGACTCACTAATACACACACAAACACACTCAGTAAGAGACACACAGTAACACACTTACTGACACTCACTAGCAGACACACTCACTGACACTCACTAGCAGACACACACTGACACTCACTAGCAGACACACTGACACTCACTAGCAGACACACACACTGACACTAGCAGACACACACTGACACTCACTAGCAGACACACACTGACACTCACTAGCAGACACACACACTGACACTAGCAGACACACTCACTGACACTAGCAGACACACACACTGACACTCACTAGCAGACACACACACTGACACTCACTGACACTCACTAGCAGACACACACACACACACACTAACACTCACACTAACACATGTTTTTTTTTTTTAATTTAATCCCCCAGCCTCCTTACCTTTTTGGAGTGCTGAAGGGATTCCCTGGGGTCCAGTGGTGCTGCTGGGCTCCTGGGCTCCTTGGCTGGCTGGCTGGCTCCCTGGCTGGCTGGCTCCCGGGCTGTCGGGCTGGCGGGCGGGCGAGCGCGAGGGAGCACTCTCCCATGTGTGCTTCCTCTTCAGCTCCCTCGCGCACCGCGTAGGAATGCCGGTGCCGGAAGATGACGTCATCTTCCGGCTCCGGTATCAGTATGCGGCGCGCGAGGGAGCTGAAGAGGAAGCACACATGGGAGAGTGCGTCCTCGCGCTCGGCCACGCTACAATAGGTCGTCGGTTGGAGGGGAGCGCAGTGCGCTTCCCTCCTTCCGGTCAGCCTGATTTTGCGCCCCCAGGGCTGGTGCGCCCTAAGGCGGCCGCCTGGGCCGCCTTATGGTAGCGCCGGCCCTGAGTATCAGACAGAATCTGTATCATAATGACAGGCTGACCGTATAAATTCAGGGCAAACTTTAGCAATTTCTGTACATAGTTGTGTACATACTTCTTTTTCTCTTTTCTCTGTCTTGTTTATTACTGTATATATATATATATATATATATACCATTTTTGTGTTTTGTGTTCATTATATTGATACATACAATTCAACCTTAAATTGATTAGTGATACATTTAGGTCATAACTGTATATTATCTTAACCAACTCGTGATTAAAAGTTACGTTTTAATTGAATCACCTCACGGCTAGGGGAATCAGCCATTCTCTCCTCTCCTCTTACTACTCACCTGGGTTCATGCCCTCCTCTTTTTGCCCTTTAGACCCATTACTCCCGTTCTTCCTTTTTTCTCATAAAATATCCTGTTCAATTAAAATTGAGATGCAAAAGTCGTCCCCGCAATACAATTTTCTCCTCACACTGTTATGTGCTACCATATCCTATATTTATCCATGCTAGTTGCGGGGCTTTTGCATAATATAGCAACATTGCTATAAATCTTTTTTTGTTAACATTGTAGGCACTACAGTAACCTACAGTAACCTACTTTTTGTAAGATTAGTAACCTAATCTTATTTTGCATCAAAAATGGAGAATATACAGCTAACCAATGCAAAATTCTTAGGACGCCAGTATCTTGGGGTCTATAGAGGAGTGTAATTTACCATTGCCTATAAATCGAAGTACGTTTTGCTTCAAAACACTTTTCAGTATTAAAAAAAACCTTTTAAAGTTAATTTTTACCTGGTCTGGCCTAAGCCCATGAGAACCACCAGCTCTTGTCTGTTAATTTGCTTATCTTTATATACACAGAATCTTTAAGGAACATTTCCCGGACTTTCCTCTTAGTTTCTGCTAAATGCTTTCAGCAGAGCCGTGATTGTCTTGGCTTGTTACACCAAATGTATTTGGCCCAACATATAGCATTGTGTTTTGGCCGCGCATTTAGAAACACTCTCTGAGCAGGTTAAAACCTCCAGTCCCTAGAGACTTCACATTACGGTATTGGAAAGACGGAAGGATGTGACTTCTATGAGAACCTTTATAGAAGTTAGTCTGTCTGTTTCAGTAAAATTAGAAGTTTAATTTACTGCCAAAGCCTATCAATGTAGGCTTCAGTGAAATACCATATGGCTATTATTGAGTAAGCCATATCAGGAAGTTAACACCCTGGCTGCTAAATATTATCAACAGGAATATAAAATGGATGTGTATCAGGCACTTATAATGTATTACCGTAAATCAGAACAACAACTCTTACCTCATTATTGTCTTCACACACATGCTTTATTTTGCTTGTTGACTAGATCTATACTGGATACTTTTTGGCTGTCCTATTTCGTTTTTAGGTCAATCAAAGTTATTTTAAAATGCAATGTACATGGCATAATATTGGACTTCAGTTCAGGTGAAAAAAATAATCATTTTACAATTCACTAGATGACTTTAAAGAACATATTTGCATGTTTTTGTCGGAGATAATTCAGCTTTGATTCTCACCAGTAAACATTATTACATACCTCCCATCTTTCCCAGATACAGTTCAAAAATCTGTTTCACATTCCTACGTTTTTACAGTAAAAAGTCCCCAAAATGTGATGTGCAAAAATTTAATTAAATGCTGTCACGATGCACAAAGCACAGCAGTTCTATGGGCGAGCACTCCCTTTTATATGTATACTCGTCACTTTGGGCATTGTTTTACTTGCAGGCCTTTGTCCTCCTGTACGATAGGCAGATTCATGGCAAGTTGTTTGAGAGGCACTGCAGTTATGTTTTAGTTAAATAGCCAAGTTTGAACTTTACAGTCTAAAAGGTACTTAGCGAGCAGTCTATGTAACTTTTTAAGATGGGATTTTATGTTGATTGGATGTCCAGATTCACCCATCTTTCCAGGGGAGCAATACATTAAACTATGATTCTGGATTCAGATGTTAATAAATATAATTCAAATCTACTTTCCTTATTATTATTTTTCGTAAATTTTTTTTTTCTTTTTGTGAAAATCAGTGAATTAACATGTTATTATCCATACTTTTCCTATTAGCCCAAGGAACGTGGATCAACAAGAGTTCATGCCTTAAATAATGTCAACAGAGTCCTGCAAATTTTACATCAAAATAATGTAAGTTTTAGGTTTCTTTATCATTTTCTACAGTTCTAATAAAAAGAATGTGTATTGAATTTGGGAAAATATGTGCTTTAGCAGAGATGAAGATAATTTGACTCTGTAATAGATTTCGTGCTAAGTTTTCATAAAGTGTACCTATTAAATAAAACTACAAGCCATCTGTGGGGTGAGGGTCCTTCATCCCGGACTAGTATACTGTGCGTTTCCTGATTCTGAATTAGGGAGAGGGGTTTATGATTAGGGGCTTGTTGCTTGGGAGCCATACAAAAGGAAAAGGACTTATGAAGGCTGTAGACATTCCTGGGTTTTGGTGTGTTCAGTATTGTTGGAATGCATTAGCTTCTGACTCTACTGAACATGGCTCTTTTATTTTCCACAGGAAAACATTGTGCATACACGTGATGTCACAGGCATTGTGTGTGGAGGCAAGTAACATCGCTTGCTTGAATGCCAAGTTTTACTCCCTTCTGCTTGTTTATAGCAGCACTGAACATATGCAATTTGCAATGACAAGTGAAGGGGTGCTGCAGAGAGCAACCCCCCTCCTCCCCTCTCTCCATTTTTTTTTTATTTCTGCTTTAATGTATTTTCATTAATGGATAACCCAGAATACTGATAAAGAGGACACTTCAAGATGAAGTGTCCTCTTTAACAGTATTCTGGATTATATATTTGTAAACCAACATATTTCTTGGCCCATAAACCTTGTTAAGACTGTTTCTAATTATTTGGGGGGGAAAACACACTTGTGTTTATAGGAATCATGTGTCTAATGTGTTGGGATGTGCATGACTTACTATTATAAATTACTTGACTGCATTCACGACACTTTGGCATTTTAATTGAATGCCTTGCACATTAAGTAATAACTGAATTACAGTGAGGGAAAAAGTATTTGATCCCCTGCTGATTTTGAATGTTTACCCTATGACAAAGAAAGGATCAGTCTATAATGTTAATGGTAGGTGTATTTTAACAGTGAGAGAGAGAATAACAAAAAGAAAATACAGAAAAACGCAAGTCAATAAAGTTATAAATTGATTTGCATGAGTGAAATAAGTATTTGACCCCATTCGACTTAGTACTTGGTGGCAAAACCCTTGTTGGCAATCACAGAGGTCAGACTTTTCTTGTAGTTGGCCACCAGGTTTGCACACATTTCAGGATGGATCCTCTCTAAGTCATTAAGGTTTCGAGGCTGACGCTTGGCAACTCGAACTTTCAGCATCCTTCACAGATTTTCTATGGGATTAATGTCTGGAGACTGGGCCACCCCAGGACCTTAATGTTCTTCTTCTTCAGCCACTCCTTTGTTGCCTTGGCTGTGTGTTTTGGATCATTGTCATGCTGGAATACCCATCCTCGACCCATTTTCAATGCCCTGGCTGAGGGAAGGAGGTTTTCACCCAAGATTTGACGGTACATGGCCCCGTCTATCGTCCCTTTGATGCAGTGCAGTTGTCCTGTTCCCTTAGCAGAAAAACACCCCCAAAGCATAATGTTTTCACCTCCATATTTGACAGTGGGGATGGTGTTCCTGGGGTCATAGGCATCATTCCTCCTCCTCCAAACACGGCGAGTTGAGTTGATGCCAAAGAGCTAAATTTTGGTCTCATGTGACCACAACACTTTTACCCAGTTCTCCTCTGAATCATTCAGATGTTCATTGACGGGCCTGTACATGTGCTTTCTTGAGGAGAGGGACCTTGCGGGCGCTGAAGGATTTCAGTCATTCACTGCATAGTGTGCTACCAATTTTTGTATTGGGTGACTATGGTCCCAGCTGCCTTGAGATGATTAACAAGATCCTCCCATGTAGTTCTGGGCTGATTCCTCACCGTTCTCATGATCATTGAAATTCCACAAGGTGAGATCTTGCATGGAGCACTAGACCAAGAGAGACTGACAGTTATTTTGTGTTTATTCCAATTGAGAATAATCACACCAACTGTTGTCACCTTCTCACCAAGCTGCTTGGCGATGGTCTTGTAGCCCATTCCAGCTTTGCGTAGGTCTACAATCTTGTCCCTGACATGCTTGGACAGCTCTTTGGTCTTGGCCATGGTGGAGAGTTTGGAAACTGATTGATTGATTGCTTCTGTGGGCAGGTGTCTTTCATACAGGTAACGAGCTGAGATTAATCTCAGCTTGTTACCTGTATAAAAGACACCTGGGAGCCAGAAATTTGTTGATTAATAGGGGATCAAATACTTATTTCACTCATTGACATGCAAATCAATTTATAACTTGTTTGACATACGTTTTTCTGTATATTTTCTTTGTTATTCTGTCTCTCACTGTTAAAATACACCTACCATTAAAATTATAGACTGATGATCATTTCTTTGTTAGTGGACAAACATTCTAAATCATCAGGGGATTAAATACTTTTTTCCCTCACTGTATATAGTATTTTCTTTTCAATAATTGTCTTTTTTATTAAAGTTTTCAAAACAACAACCAAAGAAATGTGACAACAGATAAAACACAAATATATTATAAAACAAGGTCAAAATTAACTTATTCTGGGTGACAAAAGGGACACTCTAAGCACCAAAACAACATTAGCTTTAGCAGTGGCGTACATACCAGGGTCGCAGGGGTCGCGGCTGCGACCGCGCCCGGCCCACCAGGGGGCCCGGCCGCCCCTGCGACCTGGTATGTACGCTCTGGGCCAGCCTCTTCTCCTGGGGGGCCCAGGAGCCGGCCACCTCCGGGCCCCCCGAGGCTGGCCCTGCTTACACCCGGCGGCCGGTCAGGCTGGCTGGTGCGCGAGGGAGCACTCTCCCCTGAGTGCTTCCTCTTCAGCTCCCTCGCGCACCGCACTGATACCGGAGCCGGAAGATGATGTCATCTTCCGGCGCCGGTATCAGTACGCGGCGCGCGAGGGAGCTGAAGAGGAAGCACTCAGGGGGGAGTGCTCCCTCGTGCACCAGCCAGCCTGACCGGCCGCCGGGTGACCGCCCCCCCAGGAGCCCAGCAGCACCACTGGACCCCAGGGAATCCCCTCAGCACTCCAAAAGGTAGGGAGGCTGGGGGGATTAAATAAAAAAAACGTGTAAGTGTGTGTGAGTGTGAGTGTGTGTGTGAGTGTTAGTGAGTGTGTGTGAGTGTTAGTGAGTGTGTGTGTGTGTTAGTGTGTGTGTGTGTGTTAGTGAGTGTGTGTGTTAGTGAGTGTGTGTGTGTGAGTGTTAGTGTGTGTGTGTGTGTGTGTGTTAGTGTGTGTGTGTGAGTGTTAGTGAGTGTGTGTTAGTGAGTGTGTGTTAGTGAGTGTGTGTTAGTGAGTGTGTGTGTGTTAGTGTGTGTGTGTGTGTGTGTTAGTGTGTGTGTTAGTGTGTGTGTTAGTGTGTGTGTGTGTGTTAGTGTGTGTGAGTGTTAGTGAGTGTGTGTGAGTGTTAGTGAGTGTGTGTGAGTGTGTGTGTGAGTGTTAGTGTGTGTGTGAGTGTTAGTGTGTGTGTGTTAGTGTGTGTGTGTGTGTGTTAGTGTGTGTGTTAGTGTGTGTGTGTGTGTATGTGTGTTAGTGTGAGTGTTAGTGTGTGTGTGTGTATGTGTTAGTGTGTGTGTGAGTGTTAGTGAGTGTTAGTGTGTGTGTGAGTGTGAGTGTGTGTGTGAGTGTTAGTGTGTGTGTTAGTGTGTGTGTGTTAGTGTGTTAGTGTGTGTGTGTTAGTGTGTGTGTGTGTGTGTTAGTGTCTGTGTGAGTGTTAGTGTGTGTGTGTGTTAGTGTGTGTGTGAGTGTTAGTGTGTATGTGTTAGTGTGTGTGTGTGTGAGTGTTAGTGAGTGTGTGTGAGTGTTTCTCTGTGTGTGTGTGTGTGTGAGTGTGTTAGTGTGTGTGTGTTAGTGTGTGTGTGAGTGTTAGTGTGTGTGTGTGAGTGTTAGTGTGTGTGTGTGTGTGTTAGTGTGTGTGTTGGTGTTTGTGTTAGAATGTGTGTGTCTGCTAGTGAGTGTCAGTGAGTGTGTTAGTGTGTGTGTTGGTGTTTGTGTTAGAGTGTGTGTGTCTGCTAGTGAGTGTCAGTGAGTGTGTTACTGTGTGTGTCTGTTACTGAGTGTGTTTGTGTGTGTGTGTTAGTGAGTCTGTTTGATGTCTGTTAGTGAGTGTGTGTTTGTCAGTGAGAGTGTATGTTTTGTAAGTGAGTGTGTATGTATGTCTGCCACTGAGTGTGTCTTTGTCAGTAAATGTGTGTGTCTGTTAGCTAGTGTGTATGCATTTGTTCGTGAGAGTGTGTGTGTGTGTCTTCAGCACTTACCTTTCTCCAGCGCCGGACTCCCATGGCGCTGGGCATCCCTCCGCCTCTCAGCTCCGAATGCGCATGCACGGCAAGAGCCGCGCACGCATTCAAACCGCCCATAGGAAAGCATTACTCAATGCTTTCCTATGGACGTTCAGTGTCTTAAAATGGTGGAAGCGCCTCTAGCGGCTGTCAGTGAGACAGCCACTAGAGGCTGGATTAACCCTCAGTGAAACATAACAGTTTCTCTGAAACTGCTATGCTTTCAGCTGCAGGGTTAAAACTAGAGGGACCTGACACCTAGACCACTTCATTGAGCTGATGTGATCTGGGTGTCTGTAGTGGTCCTTTAAGTGTGTGCGCATCTGCATGCAGTGGCGTACATACCGCGGTCGCAGCCCTGCAACCCCTGCGACCAGGTGCCCGCCGCCATGTGTTGCTGCCCCGGCCCGCGCAGAGTAAGCGCGAGGGGGGGGGGCCCACGGATCAATTTTCGCACCGGGGCCCCATGGGTCATGTGTACGCCACTGAGCTTTAGTTTTGGTGTATAGATCACGCCCCAGCAGTTTCACTGCTCAATTCTCTGTCAGTTAAATCAATTTGTTTATATAGCTCTAGTCACACCTCTCCTGTTTGTGACCTCCTAATTCTTTTTTTAGCCTCCCTAAAAACTTACTGTAAACATCCTGTAATGCCTAATGTTTAAACGTAATTATACTGCACAGTGTGTTTAATTTAGAATTCATTATCTCCTGTTCTCATTGTCTGCTAGAACCTGCAGGGGCTTCATGCATGTGATTAAAGATTAATTTACAGAGCAGGAGATAAGAACTACTGAAATAAACCACTTTGCTGTAAGAGCTGATTGAAAATGAAATATTTTTTTTCATGGATGACATTCCAATCCTGGCTGACTCAGAGCCAGGATTGGTATGAGTAGGGCTGAGTAAACAGAAACAAAAGTGGTTTAACTCCTACATAACAGAGAACTGAGCAGTAAGACAGCAGTGGCACAATCTTTGTTAAAACTGCTTCATTAAGCTAAAATTGGTTTACTGCTTAGAATATCACATAAACAAGATTTCAGATTTCAGATTTCATACTACAGCAAATATAATTTTTCAACAACAACAATAACTGCAGTTAAGCACAAAGTGTTGAAATCTGTGTAGCTTGATTCAGGGGTGATCAAGGGTGTGTGAGCCTCCTAAATTGGTTTTCTTGACCTGCTGAACTATTACATGGAGATGACCCTGGTACCGCCCCATGCTAAGTACGTAAACCATTTATGGACGAATTGAGAACTTACCTGGAGTCTGTCTGGTGCCATTTGTAAAAAAAAAACTTCTGTTATCTTAATTGAGCTAAGCCATGGCATGCAGAGGTAGTTCATTGACTGATGGTGTCAGCTGAGCACTCTCAGTCAAGGGGCTAAGCCCTGCACGAGAGAAGGTGACCAATATCCGAGTTCACAAACAGTTTGATTACTTAATACAATAAGCCAAACCCAATGTTTTATGTGCAAAGTGAACATGCCAAATCCACACTTCTATATAAAGTGGTTATTCAAATATAAACCAGTCTTCACTCTGCATCTAAAACATTGGTTTTGGCAGATTCATGGTGCCCTATTGCCCTTTGTTGGGGTTGGTTAGAAGCAACCTGGTCTAAAGGCTGGACTCTGTAAGCGCTTTATATTACTTGATATATATTTTTAATTCTTTATTTAGGAGAGACAATCAAGAAAAATGTGGTGTACAATAAATGCAAAAACAATAGCATACATCAACAGTATGAAAAACAAGAATAAGAAGGAATTACAAAGTACAACTCACATAGTAGTGTTTTTTTTGTTTTTTTTTATTCTTTTTTTTTGTAGTGCAGAAAAAATACATACAATTTTGTCATGCCCCAACAGCCAATGACAGTAGATACACAATAGATAGCTTACATGTAGTAGACAGGGCCGGACTGGGAATTAAAAGCAGCCCTGGAAACAAATATTTACCAGCCCCATAATGCGTCGCGCCAGCATAGTGTGCAGATACAGAGTTAGAAAAGAGAACTTAAAATTAAAAACTATTACTCCAACGTAAAGAAAAGCACTCATAGGCTTCAAAATAAACAAAAGTGCTGATTTATTTTAAGCAGACGTGCATGTAATCAATGTTTCAGTCCAACTACCTTGACATATTAAGGAAAGCTTGGTAATGGGACTGAAATAGTGAATGTATGTAGGGCACAACTGTAAAAAATGTACGTTATCTTATTTATATTGAAGTCATGTGGGTGCGCGCTTTACTTTAAATATGTTATTGTAAATATAAAAGGCATAATTATATATATATATATGTGTGTGTGTGTATATATGTATATAACTAATACACACATTAATATACATGTCATATACCATTGGAGGATCCAGAGCCTGATCCCGGGAGGGGAAAAAATCCATGTACAATAACCAGTACTGCTCTGTGTAGTGGTTATGGTGCAAGGAGTGCCGGGACCCCTTCACAGAGTAAGAAGTCAAACCGTTTAAAACCCCTTAAGGACACATGACATGTGTGACATGTCATGATTCCATTTTATTCCAGAAGTTTGGTCCTTAAGGGGTTAAGAACAGTTTGACAACTTACCTGGGGTCTGCTGGGATATGGGGCTGTAGTAGGGTATAGGAGCAGTGGTGCAATGTGTGAGGGGTGCAGTGTGTGTGTGAAAGGTTCAGTGTATGTGTGTGTGTGGGGGGGGTGTAGTGTGTGTGGGGAAATGTGTGTATGGGGGGGCTGTGAATGTGTGTGTGGGGGCCTGTGAATGTGTGTGTGGGGCAATGTGTGCATGTGTATGGTGTGTGTGGGGGGGTAGTGTGTCTATGGGGCTAGAGTTCACTTTCAACACTGCGACCACCAGGGGAGAGCCTCGTGGGGGGTGGGGGGGAGAGGAGTCTCCCCTCTCCTTCCCAGTCTCTCTCTTCCCCCATCTGCCTTTCTCCCCCTCCCCTTGTGTGTCTCTCCTTTCTCCCTCTGTTTCTCTCTTCCCCCTCCCCTTGTGTGTCTCTCTCCTTTCTCCCTGTCTCTCTCTTCCCCTCTGTCTCTGTCTCCCCCCCTTTCCCTGTGTCTCTCTCTCCTCCACATCTCTCTTCCCCTCTGTCTCTTTCTCCTCCCTTTCCCTGTGTCTCTCTCCCCCACATCTCTCTTCCCCTATGTCTCTTTCCCCCCCTTTCCCTCTCTCTCCCCCACATATCTCTTCCCCTCTGTCTCTCTCCCCCTTTCCATGTGTCTCTCTCTCCCCCACACATCTCTTCCCATCTGTCTCTCTCACCCACATATCTCTTCCCCTCTGTCTCTCTCCCCCCTTTCCATGTGTCTCTCTCTCTCCCCCACATATCTCTTCCCCTGTCTCTCTATTCTCCCCCTCTGCCTCTTTTTCCCTCCTTTCCCTGTGGCACTCTCCCTCCCCCTCTGTCTCTCTATTCTCCCTCCTTTTCCTGTGGCACTCTCCCTCCCCCTCTGTCTCTTTCTTGCACCCCCCTGTCTCTTTCTTGCACTCCCCCCTGTCTCTTTCTTGCACCCCCCCGTCTCTTTCTTGCACCCCCGTCTCTTTCTTGCACCCCCCCATTCTCCCTCCCCCTCTGTCTCTTTCTTGCACCCCCATTCTCCCTCCCCTTCTGTCTCTTTCTTGCACCCCCCCATTCTCCCTCCCCTTCTGTCTCTTTCTTGCAACCCCCCATTCTCCCTCCCCTTCTGTCTCTTTCTTGCACCCCCCATTCTCCCTCCCCTTCTGTCTCTTTCTTGCAACCCCCCATTCTCCCTCCCCTTCTGTCTCTTTCTTGCACCCCCCCATTCTCCCTCCCCCTCTGTCTCTTTCTTGCACCCCCCCACCCATTCTCCCTCCCCTTCTGTCTCTTTCTTGCACCCCCCCATTCTCCCTCCCCCTCTGTCTCTTTCTTGCCCCCCCCATTCTCCCTGCCCTTCTGTCTCTTTCTTGCCCCCCCATTCTCCCTCCCCTTCTGTCTCTTTCTTGCACACACACCCCCATTCTCTCTCCCCTTCTGTCTCTTTCTTGCACCCCCCCATTCTCCCTCCCCCTCTGTCTCTTTCTTGCCCCCCCATTCTCCCTCCCCTTCTGTCTCTTTCTTGCACCCCCCCATTCTCCCTCCCCTTCTGTCTCTTTCTTGCACCCCCCCATTCTCCCTCCCCCTCTGTCTCTTTCTTGCCCCCCCCATTCTCCCTCCCCTTCTGTCTCTTTCTTGCACCCCTCATTCTCCCTCCCCCTCTGTCTCTTTCTTGCCCCCCCCACCCCCATTCTCCCTCCCCTTCTGTCTCTTTCTTGCCCCCCCCATTCTCCCTCCCCCTCTGTCTCTTTCTTGCCCCCCACCCCCATTCTCCCTCCCCTCTGTCTCTTTCTTGCCCCCCCCCTACCTGAGAGGAGTCAGGGGGGGCAGCTCGTTCCACGCTGCAGTCTCGCCGGTCCGGCGGCATTTCTAATGCTGGGGGCTGAGCCTGAAGGAGGAGGGAGGAGCATGTCTCTGTACCATGCTCCCTCGCGGTTCCTGTGCTGTGAATTGTGGGAACCACGAGGGAGCATGGTACAGAGACATGCTCCTCCCTCCTCCTTCAGGCTCAGCCCCCAGCATTAGAAATGCAGCCGGACCGGCGAGGCTGCCACCCGGTCCGGCGGCTCCAGCGTGGAATGCGGCCGCCGGCCGGCCCCCTCAGAGTATGTGCCACCGGACCGGCCACCCGGTGGCACATACATTGCCAGAGCAGCCCCCAGGTGCCGCGGCCCACCGGGAAATTTCCCGGTATCCCGGTGGGCCAGACCGGCCCTGGTAGTAGAGCAATGAGAAAGACATGCACAATTTTTAAAAAGGTATAACAACAGGGTTAATGACTTGCTTTGTACATTTTGTATGATTATAGGCATTATATAGACATTTCGGCAGGAGTATGCAACCTACGAGACAAAGCTTTGCTTAAAATGTCACATGAGCTGCACTATTTTATACGTTAACAGGTTGGTGCTATGAATGGCAGAAGATAAGCAAGTGTGATTAGTAATAAAAGTCATGCTAATTTATAATAGTCAAACGGTAATGGTAATAACGTGCTTCAACTTTTAGTGCCGATGCGAGCGTTTCAATAACGTAACCTTTTCATGGCAGCAGTTGGAGACAGAAGTAAATCCCTAGGGGTGCCCCAGGCAGGTGACCCTTAGAGCTTGGGACAGTAGTGCTATGCTATGCAAGCCTCAGCAAAGAAGGTTAACTTTAAAGCAATAGACCGCATGTCTAGAGGTGCATTTACTGAGCAGCGTTATGGTAGCCTTCAGGGAACGATCAAGTAAGCCACCCTCGCCTCTGTTTGAAACCAAATAGTAACGTTATCCTGTATTGTGGCCAAGACATGTGTGTCGACAATGAGCTATACATATGTTTTAATTAAAGTTCCGATATACATGAAACGTGTTATGCCTGGAGAGCTGAGCGTTATAGACAATGCAGGTTGAGAACAGGCTTTGTCTATTCAATGTCGGTTATTATTGGAGCTATATGTCTGCCCTACTGCCGTTCCCTGCACTATGATAGCTAGGAAATAGAGAAGAATCAATTAGGAAATTTAAAAAAAACAAGGAGACAGGAGCTCAGAAGCCTGGCCTGTAACATAAAGTTAGTATAAATCAGAGCCAGTAATGGCTATATAGAGCTTTTTCAGTAAGTCACCAGTCATCCGATTCCCCTGTTTTGGAAGAGCCAGGAACGTGATGGTGGGCATTGAATTGGGCTGTCCGCTCTGGGGGTCCTGAGTCCACCTTTCTGCATGCTCGGGCCCCTCCAGCCCCAAAGTCCTGTGTGTTCCTTCACTGTGTCCACCAGCAAATAGTGGAGTTGATTATCTGGGCTATGGTCTTCAAGCCTTCTCAGCACCCTTAAGCAGTGCTGCCTGGTGAGATTCTCCTGGTAGGGCAGTGTGCAGGTGCGTTTTGGTGCCCCTCCGAGGTGTCGCACGGCGGAGCGCCGGGTGTGCGGTAAGGCGGGTTTCTGGCGATGTGGTGCTGCTTTATGTCTGGGTGTCCGGGGAGACCGCTGGTAAGGCGGGCGGCGGGGTGGACGCTTCTCCTTACTTGGCCCCTGTCTTATGTCGTCTCGGGGGGCTGCCGTTTCCACTTCATGTGGCATTGTGGCGGATGAGTGAAACGCTTTGGGTCTGCGCTCTAATCGCCTCCAAAAGTCTTCACAGATCTTATTGAACCTGGCCTCAAAGCGCTCTCTCCAGGCCTGCAGGGTCTCATGAGGTTGTGGCTCGGCGGCCATCTTGGTTACTGTATGCAAGCTTTGTTCCGGCCGGGTACTCCCCTGCTGTAGGTTTGAGGGTTTTTCCAACTGGGACTGGGATGACCCCCACCGGTCCAGAGGGGGGGGGGATGCTGGGTGTTGGTATAGTTGCTGCTCGGTTTGGTTGTCATGTTGCTGTTTCTCCCAGCCATCAGGCCGCCTGTCATGCTAGGCCTTAGGTATGGAGTATGGCAGATCTCGACGGAAAGTCACTTTTTTGGTGTCCACGAGCTCCCACTCGATGCAGCAATGAGCCTCCGTTATGTTGGTCTGTAAAAACCACAATTATGACAAGTTTTCGTTGCTTTTAGGCTTAGCTGTGCCAGAGCTCTCTGCAAGCACGTCTGGCCAGCTCTGCTGTCAGGCCCCGCCCCCACATAGTAGTGTTTTGATATAATTATCCACTCTCTTCCAGAATGTTTTTTTTCATTTATAAGTAACTGTAAACTTTTGAGAATAGAGTAAGAGCAAGAAATGAGGAAGACAAGGGGAGAGGAGGTTGGAAGTGCCACAACGTGCAAACACCATTCCTAAGGCTAGACATGCCTCTAAGTCCCAGCTGTTATATAATTCCTCCAAGGGGCCTCCTCCAAAGAGGAGGATCATCTGGCCCTTGAGGAGTTGATAGCTAATTTTATTCATGGTTTGACTACTTACCTGGAAGGTGCCAAGGTATTGTAATGGTTATGATGCTTGGAGTGTTCCTTTGCCTGCATAGATAAACTTTTTATAGTTAAATATATTCTCTGATTTAAAGATTAATCCCCTTAATATTAGTGTTGAAACATGCACGCAACTTTTGTTATAGAATCAATGTCTCGTGAATTGGCCTCTTCCTGCTGTGAATTGAACAGTGATGATGGTTGGTACAATATGATGATAGTTGTGCTTCTGACAGTAAAATACTTTCTTCCCAGCTCCATAGCCACACAGGTAACAATGTAATTAAATGGGACCGGGAAAGGGAGAGCATTATAGAACAACATGTGTTGGGTAACATGTTTTGAATTTGTAAAAATTTGGGTAAGTGATAGAACAATCTCCATAAAACATGTTATTGAAGTAATTAGAAGCTTTTTAGCTGTTTATATTTATATTTTATTATCCGTGTATAGTGACACCTATTCATATTTTTTAGGTGGAATTAGTGAATATAGGTGGTACAGATATTGTTGATGGAAATCACAAACTAACCCTTGGCCTTATATGGAGCATCATCCTACACTGGCAGGTAAGAAACCACAAACAAATATTGAAATGCAAATAACATATTTTAATAATAAATATAAATATTTACTCTACAATTGAAAGCCTCTTCTTACATGAAGACCTGATGTCAAAAACACTATATTCTCACAATGAGACATTTTCAGACATGTAAAAACTGATGTACGTTTGCACATGTGCTAAAGAACAAAATTCAAGTCCTCCAAAGATGATTTTGTCTAATGCAATAGGATACCTGACGCGTGTGACGGCTAATTGTAGATGGAAAGATCTGGCAGTGGAAGCTGCTTGAGGCTCTGCTACACTTGGCTAAATTTTAATGTTCCTAAGTTATTTTAAGTCCGAATTGTAATGGAATATAAAGTACATTTCCAAGCATCCTTTTAGCATTTTAAGTTTAGAAGAAAACTTACATTTCATCAGGTCAATGAACCAGAGCAACACTGCAGTGGATCAGAAGTGAAATGGTTGCTGTCATATAGTAGGTCAATTTCATATCAACCCTCTGAGAATCTAAATCGGATCATTCTGCAGAACATTTAGAATGATTCCCTCCGAACCTGTGTGCAAAGCTGGTTTATACCTAAGGCCAAAATTTTTTTACTGAAATTCTCTCTATTGAAATGAAACTCCACCAAAAAAGTCAACAGACAAACCTCCTCTGGTCTTGTCAGGGACATATTTATAATTAGATCTACTCGGCGTGGGTCTAGGGTTTAAGATTGAAGGGGTAACGCAGAATATGGACTCCAATATATACATGTAAATTTATTTTCATTGAGTGGTTGTTTATAACTGTATCTGACCTCCTAATGACAGAGAATGAGTTTCCTGCCTTTTCCGATCATTAAATCTTCTCTTATAAAAGACTTAGCACCTGCCCTGCAGTACTTATATATCCAGCCCTCTTAAGCAGCTGCTGTAATAGAGTTGAGAGCAGTGAGAGTGGGTTAACCCCTGTGTCTCACTGCTTCTATTTATCTATTGAGTCATTCCCCTTTCCAAGCCATTAAGGTTAACACTGCTGCCCCAGCAAAGTCAAACCAGTAACCAGCTGATTTCCAGTGTTAACTTATTCCTTCCTGCATTTCAAATGTAGTCTGCAGTGAGGTATGTTAAATGTATATATGAATTAATATAGTTTTATGCCTTTATATATATATGTATGAATTATTTTTCCAGGTCAAAGATGTCATGAAGGCTATCATGTCAGAGCTACAGCAGACAAACAGTGACAAGATTCTATTGAGTTGGGTCCGACATTCCACAAAGCCTTATAGTCAAGTAAATGTTCTGAACTTCACTACAAGCTGGGCGGATGGCTTGGCCTTCAATGCTCTGATTCACAGACACAGGTAGGGAGCCAGTGCACTTCATTTGGTAGATTAACTATATTCTATGTTTGTTCACCATTAGTTTTTCACAGTTTGTGCTCACCGTTTGCCCTTGGTTAGAGCAGATCCTTGCAGATGGTTCTCGAAGCACATTTGATGAACAGTATCATTTCTAAATGGCCTGGAAAGACACAATTTGCCACTACCCATTTCATATTTTGCATCGGTATTGCTCTATCTCTACAAATAACCTTAATATTAGGGTTGGAGCATTAATGACACCAAATTATTAATGTGTAAGGTTAGAGTGGGTTGCATAGATTTACGAGTTTAGTAGTGAAGTTAATGTTATAACACTTACATATAGCCTAAATTCTTACATTTTGCATTATAACTGTGCTAAACCTAACTTTAATTTTATAGGGAGAGCAATAATGAAGGTTTAAATTCTTGCTCTCTCAGCAATGCGTGTATCACCAATAAATGTTCATATATACAGGCTATGCATGGTCCTGGGACTCTAAACGATGACCTCACAACACCGGTTATTTCTATTATAAAGCTTAGCAGTCACAGAATTTGCATTAATTTGCAGGATATCTGTGGACCTTTCAATGTTATCATAGAATTTGAACTAATTGCATTGGTATGAGACTTAGTTACCTTAATAAATATTCAGGCAGGCTGAATTATTGTTAAGCAATGAGCTATTTTACTGGTAAACACAAATACACCAAGATAAAACAATGTGCTTGATGGTGACACGTTCACAGAGCTGGTGGTTTTCAACAAAGTGTGTCTCTTGGGAAATGAGCTTTACGGACAATCTATCATTTTGATGCTTTGGTCCCTTAAGGGTAAATTATTAAATTATTCTGTAATTGACTGAGATATCAATCATTGTTCTTTGTGCTCTGTTTGGAAAATAAAAGATTGTAGCCATAGCACCTTATTAAATACATATGTGGTACTTATATGATCTACAGGAGATAATAGTTTGGTTCTGTGCATTTGATTTCAATTTAGATACTGTGCACAAACATTCATTATTTGAAAGATTTTATATAGTAATATATCATTAATTGAAAGAAAAATAAAGCACTTTAATTTTACTGGATACTTAATGGGAGCTGCCAATGAGGCAACATTAACATAAATGTAGTGGGGTATAAACTAAGGCAGTTTACATCAGTGTAAATGGGAGAAACCTTCTCACATACCAAAAGAAGAAAGGTCTGGACAGAAAATGCATATCATCTATTTTAACTTTACATTTAGCACAGATTTCAACTGAAAACTCTCCCATCATGCCGTTGGGTATTATATTTTTCCCTGTTTGTATTGATGACGTTTTATAAGTGCTCCTCCAATACAAAAGGGTTTAAAAGACACCACTGAAAATGTATATGGTACATGTGCAGCAAATGCTGTGATCCACCAACAACAGAGAATCTCAGAAACCTATGCTTACCTTCTTTTTGAACTTCTGTTTTGAACTATAGTTTTAGTATGATACCTTACAAGCCAGCCAATCAGAGCGCTCTGACTGGAATAGCAAAACGTTATATTACAGCATGCAAGCTCAGAGCCCTCAATGGACAAACATGGATGGATGTTATTTTTTATTTTTTTTTTATTCTTTATTTTTCCATCTTGGCGGACAAAGTGACATAACATTGGCTTACTGGCTTACGCAGAAGCCATCGGGTATATCAGGAATATGTACATCGTCACAAGATAACAAGGGTAGTCTATGACAGAGCCTTTCAAACATTAGTGCCATCGTTGTCCCCGTCCGTCAAGGAGTTTTTTCATTTTCTTTTTATCAACAAGGTTAAACTTTAACATAATCAACGGATGGATGTTATTTTTTTAATTGTTTTTTTGTATTTATATTTTGCAATATGGTTCTTTTTTTATTTTAATTTATTATTTTTTATATGTCCTTCTTGGGACTGAAGACCAGGATATTTAAGAAGAAAGAAGACGTCTGATAGTAGATTTATTTCATTACATTTATTCAGCCCCCTCACTGTTATTAAAGGGAGGAGGGTAGGAAGATTAGATTTATTAGGGAGGTTGGTGGCTAAAGGCTTGGAGACTCCTAACCACCCAGGATGACACTAACAGTAGTAGCAATTTGTATATTTACTAATTGGTGGGGGTTTAGGGAGGGACATTAGCTTCACGCTTAATATTTGGCTAATCGCCCCCACCAGCCACCAGTAGTTTGGGGTTTAATACAACACTATGTCTCCATCCCCCACCCCCATTTATTATTATAAGTAAAGCTCTCGCTAAACCGCTTGTTGTATTTAGATTTTTTAATTTATTACCCCTACTGTAGGGCAGGAAGGAACACTGGGAAGTCAGCATAACATTTACTACAATGCCATAGTCCCCACCTGGTGGCCCTGTGTGTGGGGAATGGACAGTGATTTAAATTGAAAAACCACCTGAAAACCACGGGCGGGGGCACAGGGAGAGCTGCTTTTATCAGGTCCCCATATATGTTAGCAGCAACTGGGCAGCAATAGCCACTGACTGTTCGCTGTTTAGCATACATGTCCCTACCTGAGACCTAGTGAGAGGATGCATGATGGTGGTTTAAAATATCCCTTGTACTAATATGGGGATCATATTAACCCTAAAGGCTTTTATTTAATTTCTTTTTTAATGATTGAAGCACATGTATCCAATTAATTTTCTCGAGCAGCCAACCTGTTTATTGGGTACTAGAATTTCATCTGGCATTAAATCCAGTTGATAGTTTATAAAAAATATGGTCCAAAAATTGTAAATATGTTTTCTGCTTATGCAATTAAATTGAGGCTTATTGATGGATAATGCTTGTGAAAAAAAAGGAAATAAATAACGATGACAAAAAGATAAATCAGTAACTTCAATTAAAACTAGGAACTAGAAACTGAATTAAACCATTTAGCCAATATCTGATTTCCAATGCTTTTGAACACACTCAAAAATTCTTATTGAAAATAATTCATCACTGGCCTATCGGAAATATAGCCACAAGTGTTATGTCATGCATTCAAAAAATCAATGAAAGCAACTTATGGAACTGAGGAGTGTAAACGTTTCATTCAAGAGAATCTTTGTGGGTTCTATTGACTTTCCCATGAGCCTCCAATTCATTCGTTGTGTTGATGAGATGTTGCTGGAGGAAAGATGCATTACATATTGTGTATATGCCTCTATTTACTTTCGTATGAGTGCATGAATATGTTGGGGATCCTGCAGCTTAAAGGCTCAAGGATCAACATCTAAAGTAAGAGACCTGGTTCATCTTTAATGTACGGTAACTAATTTACACCACCTGCTCCATTTGTGACTCAGTCAATGTGATTGGATTGGGTCTTCCATCAGTCATCTCTCAGGGCACATTTAAAGCTTAATTATAATTATAATTACCCACTTATGTTGCTTTCCATTAATGTTAATATTAATATCTCTAAACCTCTTTGTTTACCTCTTGTTAGACCTGACTTGTTCAGCTGGGAAAAGATTACTCAACTACCTCCACTCGAGAGACTAGATCACGCTTTCAATATCGCAAAAAAAGGCTTGGGAATAGAAAAACTACTTGACCCGGAAGGTAAATTTGTGATACTGTTTGAAATGCAGTGACTTATCTAAGTAGTAATAGTGCAGAGTCTCCATATGAAAGGCAAGGCTGATAGGCTCAGCTCTGTCTGTTCTGAATACATTATAACTTTCTCGAGTTTTACACCTGCTGTTCAAGGAATGTGTTAATGGATGCATTCTCTAATAAAAGACCACCATGAATTCTCTTTAGTGTTGCAGACCCCAGCAGGATTAGCTTTATCAAGACAATGACAGATGTGTAGAAGAATGGAAGAACAAAGTGATTTTGCAGGCATTTTGTGTTGATATAACACAACATTGCGTCAGTGTTTTTTCATTGTAGCCACACAGTTAATATGTACCAGTCCACATGCTCACGGCTCTTTTGGATTTCCATATATCATCTTAGGTCAGCGTGGCTATAAAATAGATTCTTAGCAATTGCAGTACTAGAACAGTCATGTTGCAATAACAGTCATAAAGTTGGCACAGCATAAAGGCAGTTGTAGTTTTCCAACAGTTAGGCATCTACTTCCTGGTCACCTGTTCTAGATGCACAGGTAATATTACAGCTAGCGCCTGATTGACTAATAAACCAGAACCAACCACGATAGCATTGCTATTTTTTTTAAGAACTAGTAGAGACTCATGTTATTGATGGGCTGAGGTAGTCTGAGGAAAAAAATGTTTTGTAAACTTATTTTAATATTATTGTCATAAGTCTGTGATTTTATGCAAATTAGTACATTGCTTTGCTAATCCACATAATCATGTGATGGAAAATAAACATGATTATATTAAATTGTGTTGATAGAGTTGCTTTAAAAACAACACGTGATGTAAATATTCCCTGGTATGATCGCATGGGTCAAGGGGGTGTAACTGACAGTCTGCTTTTAAAAACCTAGAAATTGTATTGATTGGAGAAACTGACAACAAACATCTTAATTAGTGCAGCTGCAATATTTGAAAAATGACTGTAAGAATGTGAGTTTTATTGGGGTTCCTGTATATTGTTTTAACATTCTCATTAACCTCTTCATTGCTCAGCCTTCTCAAGCTTTGTCTCACTCCATTGCTGAAGGGATGTTAGCACAATCTGTGTTGCTTTTATAGGCATTCATGCAAATCATGTATTGTTTTTGCTCTATCAAAATACATACTTTCTTTTACATGCAAAAAACACACTTTCCAGAACACTCCGGCGTAAAGAATGATACAGTACATGGCAAATAAACACTCCAAATACTAATTAGTCAAAGCAATCTTAGCAATTCTACGTTCAGGAATTTGAATTTACTTTCAAATGAAAAGTATTTTGCGGGAAATAAAGATACTTTTTGGGGTCTACTTTAACCAGGTGGTAAACATGATATAAAAATATGATTTATTTTGAGAGTTGTTACAAAACACCTGGTCTTTGTGACAGTAACAACACGATACTCTCAAACAAGAGTTCCTAGCTTAGTTTATCTGTGTGTAAATGTCTTAAAACCGTGGCGTTTTATAATGATTACTGCTTAAAAAGGGTCTGGACTCCCACACCTATGAAATACCTTTCAACAAGCAGGAGAGGAGAATCAGGATAGAGTGGGTGGGACTTTGAGGATGTGTCGCCATTGATTCAAACTGTGTCACTAGCGACTCCCATAGTGGGTGGACCCCAAAAATGTGCAGGGCTGCCCACTGACAGGCTGCCACTCCACGTCTTCAGGACCATGCAGGGGTTGATGCTGAAGCACTACCTGCATGTTCCTAGTGTCCGCTGCACAGCGCAAATTCTGCTGTCCTGCCCAGGCACATTTCCCTGGTGTCCCCATTTGTGGAAAACCAGGGAACTATAGAATGTAAGCTCGATTGAGCAGGGTCCTCTTCAACCTATTGTTCCCGTAAGCTTATTTGTAATTGTCCTATTTATAGTTAAATCCTCTCTCATAATATTGTAAAGCGCTACGGAATCTGTTGGCGCTATATAAATGGCAATAATAATAATAACTAAAGCCGGACAGGATCCCGAAATAGGGACAGTCCAACCATTTTATTCTTTGTGGTTTAATTGTTGCTTTAAGATATTTTCCTAAAACAGAATAGTTTTGTTGTTTGTCTAAAGTTATTTTTCAAAGTGTTCTGAAAAGTGACCATTAAAGCGGCACTGTCATGCCAAATCCCTTTTTTTTTTTAAACCCGCCTCCCGCCTCCCCCTACATCCAATTGACCCCCTAGTCACCCCCAAATACCCCTAAACCCCCCAGATGACCTCATTTTTAATCTTTATTTTATGCCCCGGTCTATATTCAGGGCGCCGCCATCTTTGTGTGGGTAGGTGAAGTCCCTGTGGGACACGTCATCTGCCCACACTAGACAGACTGTGAGATTCCCGCACATGCCCAGTGAAACACCTGGACATGCGAACGGGAATTTCACCTATTCATTCATTCATCAGACAGACGAATGAATGAAGGAATAGATAAATCAGACGAACAAACGAACACTGAGTATCAGTGTTCGTTTGTTCGTCTGTTTATTACAAGGAGGGAGCTACCGGCAGGCAGCTCCGTCCTTGTAATATGTAAAGATAGAAGCGGCAGGGAGCAGTGCTCCCCGCCACTTCATAAGCCCCCCAGGTCCCCCCCCTCACTCTATGGGGGTCAATATGACCCCCATAATAGCACAAGGGAGATTAAAATCTCCCGAATGCCCCTACTCGCTATATCGCTATACCCACCTAAATAGAGAGCGGGGGGGACCTTCTGTCCTCCCCCTGGCCCCCACCCCTGAGCGGTGGGTGGGGGCCCTAGATAAAAATGGTGGGGGGGGGGGACCTACCGTCCTTCCCCCCGGCCCCCACCCCTGAGCGGGGGATGGGGGCCCTTAAAAAACAATAAGGGGGGACACCTACTGTCCCCTCCCCGGCCCCCACCCCTGAGCGGCAGGTGGGGGCCCTAAAAAAACAATAAGGGGGGCTACTGTCCTCCCCCCCCTGGCCCCCACCACTGAGCGAATAGGATCGGAGTTTCATTCATTAGAATGAAATTGCGATCCAAACAAAGTGCCGAATTGCGTTCTAAAAGAAACGAACATACTGTTCTCATTCAGTTAGAACGCAATTCGGTAGTTTCATCTAAAATGACAGGAAGCATCACGGGAACAGGAAGGAAAGGTCAGAATTATGGGAAAATTGCTCTGACCAGCGGAAATG
Organism: Pelobates fuscus; assembly: GCF_036172605.1. Lineage (NCBI taxonomy): Eukaryota > Metazoa > Chordata > Amphibia > Anura > Pelobatidae > Pelobates > Pelobates fuscus. The sequence goes on from NC_086318.1 coordinate 201,265,267, forward strand.
AAGTACACTTTGCTACTCCGCTGGTCAGAGCTGGTCAAGCGGAGGAATCCTCCACAAGGCATGAGTCCCTACTTTGTCTTATGATTTTAAAGAAAACTAAAGAAGAAAGAAAGAAAAGAATAACAGATCCTGAGAGAGGGGGAGAAGAGGAAGAGATTGAGGAAAGGTAAGTTCGGCATGACAGTGCCGCTTTAAATTCCATTATTATTTTGATTGTGTTTTAAATGTGAGCTAAAAAGTTCTTGTTTTCTTAATAGCAAGCTTACTAGTTTCAAAGCAAAATTTTATAATTTTCTGTTGGACAAAGTGGTGTTAAAAATGTTAAATTTACCATGTTGCCAAAACATGGCATATGTCTTAAAAAAAACTTAATGTTGGGGTTAAGAAGCAACAGGTAATAAAATTTGACAGCGTTAAGACATAGACCCTAATATTCACTAAATAATAAACATAAAATTCTCCATTGTGAAATCTAAATGGTTGTATTTAGTCACCTTTACTTCCATATCTACCATGGGGACGTTGGTCTAAGTTTGTCTCATTTTAGTGTTCAAATCTCTGCTTGTTGAACATTTTGCATTCAGAATAAACGCTAGAAATCAGTTTGTAATCGAGCATAGTTTACAAATTAAATTGATCTCAGACATCTGTAAAACATGTCACTTCCAAAGCATCTGCTGCTAATAAAAATGGGATGAGGTTAAAATGAAGGTGAAATTAGACCTTTATCGTTTACATGGCAAGAGTGAACATTCTCCTTGTTGACAAGCATGCTAATAATGTTCCTTTGCTTATGTTCTTCCAGATGTTGCAGTGCAATTGCCTGATAAAAAATCTATACTTATGTACCTTACATCACTATTCGAAGTCCTTCCTCATGAAGTCACATTAGATGATATTCATGAGGTTGAAACTCTTCCAAGAAGATACAAAGGAGTGTGTGAGGAGATGGTTTTCAGTAAGCAGCAGGTACACTTTTAATTTTATTTATTTTGATTACTGATAATATTTTAAGCACTATGTAAACATTAACTATAAAATCATTGATATTGTCTTTTCGATTGCAATGCTGGAAATTGGTCTGTCAAAAAAACAAAACGAGTTATAGTACCAGAGCGAAGAGTTATAGAGATACTATAGGCATCAAAACAATTTTAGCTTAATGAAGCATTTTTTCCACTGAAGTCTCACTGTTCAATTCTCTATCATTTAAGAGTTTAACCCCTTAAGGACCAAACTTCTGGAATAAAAGGGAATCATGACATGTCACACATGTCATGATTCCCTTTTATTCCAGAAGTTTGGTCCTTAAGGGGTTAAGCACTGTTGTGTCTGTTTATGCAGCCTTAGTTACACCTCACATGGCTGTGACTCATATAGCCTATATTAATAAAATGGTTTCATTTTCAGACCTTTTTTATCTCTTGCTCTATAAATTGAGTGCTAAACACACACACACACACACACGCAGGAGGCTAATGCAGGATCTAGCAGGCTATTAAAAGTGCAGGAGATACGAAATTCTAAATTCAGCAGAATGTGCAATTAAGGAACCTAGAATAGCTGTGTTCCTTTTCACAAGTCTTTGGGAAAGCTGTTTAAGTCACATGCAGGAAGATGTGATTAGGTCAGTATAAACTGATGTACTGATTTTCCAGCACCTCTCCTTTGAGGTGGAATACCAGTTATCAAATGTAAACTATCTTCATCATGGCATACTATTTGTAAAAGTAAACCCCTCTATATTTCACATGGTATATTTTTAGTTTTATGAGCCATTTATTAATTTTGTGAAAATATTTTGTATGCAATTTTTTGCGCCTGCCTTTTTAATGTATATTTCACGTATGCTGTTCTGTCCAACTAGATTAACCCACATCCCATCACTGATGCAGCTGAAGGCTTTAGCAGGTGGCCTCCCCGTAGCTGATGTGGAATTCTGTCTCATTCACTCTTTGATAGTCTCCCCTTTAAGAGTGGTCATTGCAACCTTCATTAGTGAAAGCCCTTTAAATGCAGCATTCCTAAAGTTTCATCCTGATCTAAATGCTACTTTTAGACTGAAACGATTTATTGGTCTTGGATAGCTACTTGATACATTTGCTGAATGCACATTTTATCTAGTGTGAACATCCTGGTAATGGAAACATCTCTTTAAACCACCATTATTCTCTCCCCCCGCCCATGTTTACAAGCCCATAAAGAGCTTCATTAAAAAATAATTTACAGAAAGCTTAGACATCTCTGGCACACAAACATTTTGGTAGGTGTATCTGTTTCAGCATGTACTAAGTCTTGTGTTTTCCCAGGAGTAAAAAAAAAAGTATTGATAGAAATAATTGCAATCTTGTATTATCACAGAAATACGTTTTAGCAATTATGTATGAAACTAAACTGATATATTGTGTTCATATGTGTTTAAAGATCCCTTGCACCACCATACCATCGTATGCACAGCTGCACCACTTCCACTGCATGTCTTTACTTCCTGTTAACCCTTTACTACAAACCCTTCTGTCACACTTGCAGCTTAAGCATGTCATCATATCAGCAGTTTGCTAGCGCAGTGGGAGTTGCAGGGAGGTGCCTTGCAGCAAGAAACCTCAGAGCCTGAGAGCGAGCCCCCTGCGCAATCCGCATTTTGTTTGCATTCACATTCAGTTCCCCCTTTTTTGTGTCATCATATTTATCTGACCATTTCTTCTCCTACCTCTTTTTCTACCTCCTCTCAGTCCATTCTTTGACGGTCAGCTCCAAGTTCCAATTTTATGTGGTGTTGTTCTTCAGTTTTATTTTAGCCTGTCTGCTTTCTACCCCGACAACTCCCCATGCTTTTTTGTCTTTCTGATTCACTTCTGTAGCTCCCATCTTCTCCTACGCCCCCATCTTTTGCTGTGTCTCCCTTGTCCTTTGCTTTGTCCTTCCCTAATGTGACACTTCTTTCTAATTCCCTACTTTATATCTCCTTCATCCATAGTAACACTAATAATTTAGCTTTTATGGGATTTGAAGATTTGTGGCAATACGTAATCATTTGCTTGTGACATAAATTCTCCATAGAAATCAGAAGAATCTGTGAAACTATGCATCACTCTTCCCTGTGATATGCACTAAGTAGCTAAGTAGGTGATAAATCTTCCAATCGTTGTTCAGGAAAGGAGCCCAAAAAAACAGGCTTGAGTCTTTGAACTCCCAATGAACTATACAGAACACAAGCATCCCTTAGCTTTCTCTGTATGTAGTGTCTGAAATATATTTACTCCTATATAGTGCTTATTTACATCTGGGTAACCAGGTACCATTTTAGACTGACTCTTCTGTGGTTTCCATAGTGGGCAGCATTTGACCACCCATTAATTGCTGTTTTTCCCTTCGGTAATTAGCTGATTCTGGACAATCTGATATTTGAGAAGCAGGAGGTGTGCATTTTGCCCTCTGCAATCTGAATCCTTGCACTTTCATGGCCCCTTGTGTTCTTCATGAGACAGTATGCTTTTTTTTATTTTCTAGAGTAAAGGGAATTAAATCATTGAGATCACTTGCACACCAATTATTTCCCTTTACTTGCTTGATGCTACTCAGTCTCTTTCCACAACTTACAATGATGAGATTGGTTAAAACTGTACACCTGGTGAATTTAGCACAAACGTATACTGATGTATTCAAGAATACGTTTTTACTGGATTAAATGTGAACACAACTGATGGAACACAGTCACAGTGTATGCTCTTCTGTTGAATATTACCATTCAAAAACATGTTACATTCCACACTGAAAATATGCTGATTGTTAGCTCATGATTGTTTCATTTGTCCCCCAAAAAAATAGGTTGTTTCAAAAACCCTGTTGTATGGCACTTTAAACAGCACCTTTATAGGGAGAATTAAATTATTTCTTCACATTCCATTAGTTGTAACATGTTACACCTTCTGAGCGACACATCAACCACAACAATAAAAACACCCAGTGCTGCTGGAACAACTCAGATGGGTTGAGGTTTGTACCCCAAAGACCTTTGAACATGTCCTGTGGTATCAACCTCCCGCACAATTTAAAATCTTCCCTAAGCCTAAAGTCCTTTAAGAGATCCCTCTCTACATACCTCAAAACAGAATGCACCTGTCATGGATGATTATATATTTCCTACCTGTTCTTTGTTAAATTTTGTATATATCGTATATTAATATTGTTTTTGTATTTTATTGTGCACTAACTGTAACAATGCAATGATTTGTGGACCCAGGACATACTTGAAAACGAGCGAAATCTCAATGTATCTTTCCTGGTAAAATATTTTATAAATAAATCTGGCACCAAGACATTAGCAGCCGATCCTTGAATTCCTGCAAGTTGTGAGGTGGGCCCTCCAAGGATCGTATTTGTTGTTCCAGTACAAGCTACAGATGCTCAATTGGATTGAGATCTGGGGAATTTGGAGGCCAAGGCAACACCTTGAACTCTTTGTCATGTTCCTTAAACCATTCCTGAACAATATTTGCTGTGTGGCAGGGTGCATTATCCTGCTTAAAGAGACCACTGCCATCAGTGAACACCATTCCCATGAAGGGGTGTATGTGGTCTCCAATGAGCGCTAGGTAAATCCTACGTGTCAAAGTAGCATTCACATGAATGCCAGGACCCAATGTGCATTCTGTTGCCACCTCTTCCACAAATGGACCCTTCTGATCTAAAAGAAAGAAAACGTGATTCATCAGGCCAGGCAACCTTTTTCTATTGCTCTGTGGTCCAGTTCTGCTGCTCAAAACCACATTGATGGCACTTTTGGCAGTGGATAGGGGTAAATCAAGGGCACACTGACTGGCCTGCATCTACGCAGCCCCACACACAGCAAACTGTGATGCATTTTGTGTTCTGACACCTTTCTATCATGACAGCATTAAGTTTATAATGGTAGTTTAAGTGGATAATTTATCCCAAATTATGACTTTAATTTCAGTTCACTACAATTCAGCGTTTAGTAAAGAAAAAGGGTTATGTACTAAACTGAGAATTAAAAATTACACATTTTGAAGGTCAAAACAGCTGCCATTAAAGGACCACTCTAGGCACCCAGACCACTTCAGCTTAATGAAGTGGTCTGGGTGCCAGGTCCAGCTAGCTTTTACCCTTTTTTTTATAAACATAGCAGTTTCAGAGAAACTGCTATGTTTATAATGAGGGTTAAGCCAGCCTCCAGAGCCTCTAGTGGCTGTCTCACTGACAGCCGCTAGAGGCGCTTGCGTGCTTCTCACTGTGAAAATCACAGTGAGAGCACGCAAGCGTCCATAGGAAAGCATTATGAATGCTTTCCTATGCGACCGGCTGAATGCGAGCGCGGCTCCTGCCGCGCATGCGCATTCAGCCGATGACGTCGCGAGGAAGAAGAGGAGGAGGAGTAGAGCTCCCCGCCCGGCGCTGGAGAAAGAGGTAAGTTTAACCCCTTCCTCCCCCCAGAGCCCGGCGGGAGTGGGTCCCTGAGGGTGGGGGCACCCTCAGGGCACTCTAGTGCCAGGAAAACGAGTATGTTTTCCTGGCACTAGAGTGGTCCTTTAACTGCTACCCAGCCTAAAATTTGAAAATCACTTTGAATTCTCACTTTATTAAATAACCCTGTTAGTCATTCTAGATTGCAGAGGAGGGTACAGACACCATCTATTCTACAAGGACCTTAAAGACACTTTCTGAGTACCATAAACACTAACCCATTGTAATAGTTACAATGCTAGTAGGCTATGAGCATCTTGCTCAATGTGAAACCATATTAAGATGACTGAAATAAAATGAGGGCACTCTAGGAGCCAGTATTATAGCATCTTGCTCACCACACTGACACTGCATTGTGTCAATTTCAGACACATTTTAATGTTGTTGATTGAAAGCATGAGCTTACACACTTCAGAGTGACCTATAAGTAGAATTTAATGTGAAGGAACAATTATATAATAGCATAAATTGTCTGAAATAGCATAATGAAACAAATAAAAATAAGCAATTAAATATTTTTGGACATACTATAAAATAAATAATATCAATAATAATAATAAAAATAAAAAACACAACTAACATATGTGTGAGACTGTGAATTTGCTTAGAGAAGTAAAATCCTTACATTTAACACTATTAAAATCTATGAATGGTTCAGAAATGACTTTTAACTGTATCAAGTTTGTAAATAAAAACTGGTTGTTTTTAATAAATACATTCTGTAGATGTCTCACACAAATATTAGTAGTGTATGTTTATGCATTTTGTTGATGTCCGTGCCTTCATTTAGTAGTGAAATACTTAGTAAAAACAAAGAGAACGTTACCTGCGCTCTGGCCTAAATCCCCATGTACATTTAAACAAAATGGAGGCTATTTAGTTTTATTCCAATGGCCATTTAAATATATAAGCTCACCAGCCACGTCAAGGCAAGCCTGAATAGGTGAGTTCCTACACTAGCCATTAGATTTGCTGATATCAGCCAAGAATCTCCAGTGAGACAGGAAGGGGTATTTTATAAACTCTTTCACATTTAACCCTTTATAGGGCTTCTAAACATTCAATAAACTTTGCTGATATCAGACAAAGTGAGACAGAAAGGGGTATTTTATAAACCCTTTTACATTTAACCCTTTATAGAGCTTCTGCACATACAATAAACTGTCTCATTAGAGATGTTTACACTTTGTCTGATACCAGCAAAGTTTATTGTATGTGTAGAAGCCCTATAAAGGGTTAAATGTGAAAGGTTTTATAAAATACCCCTTCCTGTCTTTTTTTTTTAATTCTTTATTTTTGTTGTGCATTGCATTACAGAGATGTATAATTGACATTTTTAGCAAAGTAAACAGTATGATATTATACGTGTTACACATATACAGTGATCGTGATTATGCACATTTTTTGTTTATGTTTATCATGGGTGGGTCCCTAGTGGGCTATTAGCGAGTATGGTACATGGTATATTGGTGTTGTCTGTTCAAGCCCCGGGAGGGTGGTGCATGGGGTGCATGTTCCTAATGCAATGTAGGGGTTTACAAGTCGGTCGTGTCCGCTCAATTGTGAGCAAGATTGGAAACATGCACGGGTCTAGGGTTAAATCGTGTGGTTTCCTGCACTTGGGTGCCGATATTGTGGTAGGGGTGACTACCTTTGGCTACCTTCGTGCATGGCTTAGCCGTGCGGTGGAGGTATTGCCCCTAACCAAGGGGGTAGCGGGGGGGGGGGTGTTTGCGGTGAAGTAGCGAGTTATGCGTGGCTTTATGGAACCGGACTAGGGCCTTATGTGATACTGCTTCGAGGGTGCCTGGTCATGATATAGTGAGCCTGGTCTCTCTATTCCCAGGAGACCCAGGTCAGTGTTTGTGTCCTCGTATGAGTGAGTCTACGTTAATAAACGAAAAAATAAGGCAACAACTGTAAACCAAAATCAAAATGTTACAACTGAACAACTTTGCAGCCTAAGGCTGCTGGATCGGTGAGTCTCTCCAATAGGTTTGGGTTGGAGCTGGTGGCTTCCCTGCCAGTCAGGTGCCAGGTGGATGGTCGGCTGCAGTCCTTGGTACAAATGGTACCACACTGGATGGGTCCCATCCGTGGGCGCGGTTTAATCCTGCTGGTGCTGTCGTCTCATTCGGTATGTCCAGTGTTGCGAGGAATGCAGGAATATCATTCCCAGTGCTCAGTTTTTGTACGGTCCCTTTGTGTGAGACGAGGAGGGTTCGTGGCGTTCCCCACCTGTAGGATACTCCTGCTGCCCGCAGCCGGGTGGTGACCGGGTTCATGGATTTTCGCCATTGAAGTGTGGCTTTGGGTAAGTCCTGGTAGAAGGACAGTTGCGCGTCTTCAAATGCAAGTGGGGTCTTATTCCTTACCGCTGTCATTATTTGCCCCTTATCTTGTGGCAGTGCACAGCGGAGTATGACGTCGCTGGGCATTGTAGAAGTGGTTGTGATGGGCGTCGGTAGGCGGTATAGTCCAGCAATGGTGATTTTTTTCGCGGTGGCGGGTGGCAGCAACGAGGCCAGCAGCCTTCTCACATAATGTGGTAGTTCCTCCAGGAGACGGTGGTCGGTATGCCCCTTATCTTTATGTGGTTGCGGCGGTATCTGTCTTCCTGCGCCGCTACTTGTAGTGAGAGCGCCTGTTGGGCTGCTTGTAGGTGGAGTATAGATGCTTGCATGGTAGAGGTGTCTTGGCGGAGCTCTTTAATACCCATTTCATTTGTCTCTATTCTGCCTGTCAGTTGTTGTATAGACGTTTTTAGAATGGGCAGGTCGGTAGTGAGAAGGCTTTGAATATCCTGCAGCATTGTGTATAGGATTTGGAGGTCCTGTTTGGTTGCAGGCTCAGTAGTACCTGCTGAAGCTGTGGGCTGTTGCTACATGTCCTCCGGTGGGCTCTGAGTCTGAGGTGTGAGAGGTGCAGCTGTGTGGGGAGCCCCTGGAGGAGTTTGATTTTCGGCGGCCGCCATCTTGGCTGGAGTGTGCCGCTGGAGCATAGCTCCGATATCCCTCTGCTCTGGGGCATTACCTGGTGTAGGCTTCTGGTTTCTGCGCTCCATGGGTGTATAGGCAGGTACCCCTTCCTGTCTTATTGGAGATTCTTGGCTGATATCAGCATATCTAATGGCTAGTGTAGGAACTCACCTTTTGAGGCTTGCCTTGACGTGGCTGGTGAGCTTATATATTCAAATGGCCATTGGAATAAAACTAAAGAGCCTCCATTTTGTTTAAATGCACATGGGGATTTAGGCCAGAGCGCAGGTAACGTTCTCTTTGTTTTTACTATGTATTTTCAGCTGCTGGATACTAAGCTACTGCTGCTGTAAGCGCGGTGCTTTATCTTTGTGTTAGTAGTAAAATACTGTTTGCTGTCTGACAAATCTGCCAACGTCACGTAACATTAAAAACCAAGTGGGAGACTTATCAAGGCATAACAGGTGCTATTCTGGGGCAAAGAGCAAAGTAAAGACCAATCAATTGGAAATAGTACGAGTCTCAAAATTTAACATTTGGCACCTTGCAGCCAGAAGAGCACCTGCATTGCCTTGATCAATCCCCTTCCCCAATGCTCGGTTAGACCTGCCTGTCCTTTAATGCAGTCTTCATTTTATGAAACCACTGTGTGACAACAGTGAAAGGGTAATGCCTTTTCTTCTTTTTTTATTATATATTTAACTATCATTAGGACATTAAATGATGATTATGACCCACATTTAATAATTTATTTTAGTCAACTTAATTTTCTATTGAATTTCTGAATGGTTCTGTATGTCAGTGCAGGTTGCTATAAAACTGTCAGATGACTGTAGTCTAGTTTTTCTTTTCATTGTTTTTGACTTTTGTTTTATCCAAGCCAGAAAGCCTCAGAGTATGAATGAAAATAATAATTAAAGAACTGCACAAAGCTAAGAGTTCAAGCTTTCCCAGCATGCCTTGTTTTATGCAGCTTATCTCCAATAATATTGTTCAACATGCTATATTGAGACTATGTGGTGTTTTGATTTGAGAAAACACATATGATCCTGACTGAAGGGTTCAGGCCGAGAAGAAAGCTCAGACTGGTGGCATCTAGTTTTATGACTGCAGCATTTCTTTCTGTTATTTGATGGATATGTATCTTCTCTGTAGACTTCCAATGAACAGTGTGAAGATTCAGGACCAGAGACACCAAGTACTGTAACAGAAGTAGAGATGGATCTGGACAGCTACCAAGTGGCCCTTGAAGACGTCCTAACTTGGCTTCTTTTAGCAGAAGACACATTTGAAGACCAAGGGGAAATATCTGATGATGTGGAGGAAGTTAAACAACAGTTTAGTACTCACGAGGTAAATTTGACAAATTTGACATATATTGCACTAACTAAGAGAATAATCTACATAGGATTCTAACTTTCATTTCAAGAGTTGCTTTTTATTGTGATATCTGCCATGTCACTTTTGACACTGTAGAACTAAAAAACATACTTAGTCTTAGGGCTTACACTTCTTGAGAGCTTTACACTTCTGGACAATTATAAATTTGTTTCACACTTATAAAACTGTCTGTAAAGAATTCATACTTAAATAGAATTGTAAAAATGTAAGACAAAAGTTAACGTGGAGAGGACAGAGGCAGGTTTTGGGTGGAACTTTTTTTTCGATGTATCATCTTTATTAAAAAAACTGAATTTGCACTGGCATACACAGTACAAAGCAAAATAATTAAAATTAAAATGGAAGTGTACATTACGATCAAGTTTACATACCAAGTGTTAGTGCTGCATACAACAATTTGTTTCTGTTTAATAAACAGACATTCTGAGAAGAGAACAACATTTAGGACAGACTAAGAGAGGAAGGAAGAAAAGACAATAGGAAGAGAAAAGAGGTAGAGGAGAAAGGGGGAGAGATGGACTGATGGCCCATAGGGCTGTGGATTAGTTCTCAAGTAGAGCCATAATGAAATGTATCCCCACATCTTACAAAATTTAGGTAGATTGGCACTGTGTCTGTGAGCCATATTGGTGTGTTTGTTTTTGCTACATTGGTTTTATTGGCTGTAGGAATGTGTAGAATTAAACATTTCTAATTTACATTTAGGGAGGAGGAAACATGTTCAGGAACTGGGTGCAACGTTTACGCATATAGCTGTGACAAAAACTAGTACTTGGTTTAACACATCTACATCCAGTTTTCTTATAACAACATAGCTGTAATCTAGTACCATTCTAGAGAACTGTGAACACTCAAAACTGACTGCAGGTGCAACCTGCATAATAAATAAACAAAATTAAAAAAAAAATATACAAAATTGGGATAATTTGGGCATGTATGGATATCTGAACTAAGGCTAAAAACAGTGGTTTATGGGATGAATTGGGTTGAGCTAATATTAAAGACATGACCACAAGACCACCAAAAAATTGACTCTGGGAGATGTTTGGTGAAAATACTTTGCCAACTAGATTACCTACTGTTAATGCCATTTTTCTAATCCCAGTTGTTTAAGTGGGCCTCATACCAAAGCACTGACTGTATCCCTCCCAGCCCCCCAATAACAGCTATGATAATTGCTAAATTTAACAATTGTAGAATGTTTTTCTGCATATTTAAAATTATATAAATGTATATATTTATTAATGCGCATATTTAGAATTTCTAAACAACACAGTGTTTGAAAAGATAGAAGACTAAGATAGAAGACTACTCTTTGTCTTCAATACTTCCTTTTGCATATTATGTATGTTTCTATGATTCTTGGCACTTGTGACAAATTGCATGAGATGTGCTTTCAAATTAAGTCCACATCGAACACTTACAATGTTACAATTACAATGTACAGCGTATTGCAAATTGACAACAGTGCAAGGATTCATTAAAAAATTTAAATGCATGTGCCTTGTATCTTTTGGGCATTTTTAATGTTTAATATAAAACAATGCCATTTTCAACAATATAGTTTCTCTTTAAGACAATTAGTAACGCTCAATCTGTTAGCCATATTAAAATAAATCAAATAGAACGCAGTGTGCTTTATTTGTTTTTGGTATTTATTCATCATGCACGCTAAGTGTTGCCATATGACTTGCATGCTGGTAGAATAAAAGGTAATTCTTTAGTCTACATGTACCATAATATTTGTAAATTCACTAACCAGACCATTTCCTCATGTGATGCAATCTGGTCAAGAATTCAAGGATAATGAAAGGAAGTGCTGGTATTTGTATTTTTTTTTTCTGCATTCCTTTTTACATATAATACGTATTGTAGAGTACCAACAGTCAGTAAGACGAGTCCATATTTAGGCTCAGTCTGAAACCGTAAGTGCTTCCCAATAATCCTTAAGCCTCTATTATCAGCGAAGTTCTCTGCACAATTATATAGAACTTTATTTAAAAATGCACATACTTTCTGAGTGGTCATTTTAAAATCTGTAATGCCTTTCATTTTATCTGGAAGGATTTAAAAATCGATGTAATACCAGTATGTCCCATCCCCACTCCAACTCAGAAATATGGCCCATCTACAGGTGAAAGTTACAATTTACTGTCAGTTGATTGGATAACAGTAACATGTGCCTATCTGAAGATTGTTGTAAACCTTTTTATAATGGAAATGTAACATAACAGAGCTTCTTTCTTATAAATATAAATTTCATGAAATTTTTATACCCAGGCTTTTATGATGGAACTCACAGCACATCAAAGCAGTGTGGGTAATGTCCTGCAAGCCGGAAACCAGCTGATTGCTAAGGGTGACCTGTCTGTTGAAGAAGAATATGAGATCCAAGAGCAGATGACGTTACTGAACAATCGCTGGGAATCACTCCGTGTTGAGAGCATGATCAGACAGGCCCGGTGAGTTTGACAAGTAGAGCACTTTTTCTGGGGTGTGTTATATGACCCTGCCGGCAGCAGGCAAGTATATTGTGGTCCTTTCTAGATTATTGAGAGCTATGCTCCTGAGTGGAAGATTCTATTTTCAGCTTCCACAATTTTAATACAGCCCTTTCATTCTAGTGAAATCTATGTTGGGAGATGACCTTGTGAGAAAAAAACAGTCCCGTTCTAGAGTGTGTACAATTTTTAAAAATTAAATACAAAATGGGGCAAAAAGGACTCAACGTATAGTGGCTTTCTAATTTATACTCCATATGAAAAAGTAAAAGGAAGCAAAGTGAATCGGTTTACAAACCAATTAACAATACACCCAACTGCAAACATATACTTATATTAAACATCAGTTCTCCAGCTCCTTCAAATAGTTATTAATCTCCCATATAAAATATGCACAAAATACAAGCTATATTTAAATTCAGTAATTTGTCCAAATATGTTTAAATGTAGGCACTCACTTTGTTTTTAGGAACTTTTTTACCCTGCTTTATTTAGGCACGTGTTTATTGTCAGAATCCACGGCATTGTCACTGTATCATTTTGCACAGACATGTTTGATAGACTTTGAAAATCGTATTTGTATTATTTGACTTGTTTATTTCATTTTCTTCCCTGGAAGTCTCCATGAAGTGTTGATGGAATTGCAAAGGAAACAACTGGATCAGCTGTCAGACTGGTTAACTGCCACAGAAAAACGGATTCAGAACATGGATATGTTGTCATTTGGGGAAGATTTTGAAGCATTTAAAAAGCAAATTGAAGAACACAAGGTATGCATATTTTGCATTTATTTAATACTTTGCTCTGTTCAACACACTATTGAGTTTGTTTCCAGGTTTGTCATTAAAAAGCAGCTGTTAAGAATTCTTAACACCAACAGCCACTACATTTTTTGCAGATACAAAATATAGATAGGTTTTTGATGGCCAGCACTTAGTTTAACATCTGTACGCTATTCACGCCCAAGGTGCCAACCACCACCTACCATTTATCATTAATCAGGTACATTAAAAAAGGTACACTTTCAAATTAATTACCATAACCACTCCATTGGGACTTCATAAAAGTTTCACTCACCCCCATCTGGAATTGTCTGATAAAGTTTCCTTACACTTGATTTGTCAAATTTCACTTGTTTTAATTGAAAACGACACACACATAGACAGGCTTTAGATCTTAACCTTAAGTACATCCTAAATGTACTCAAAGGAACACTATAGTCACCAAAAACAAATTTAGCTTACTGAAGCAGTTGTACTGTATTTATCATGTCTCTGACGTCTTACTGCTCAATTCTCTGCCATTTAGGAGGTAAATCAATTTTGTTTCTGATTATGCAGCCCTAGCTACACATCCCCTACCTGTGACTGACACAGCCTGCGTGTGCTCTGAAAATTGAACTAGCATTAAATACAGGAGGCTCCTACAGGGTCTAGCAAGCTTTTTTTTTGGGGGGGGGGGGGGGGGCGAGACGAAAATTGACACGTCTCTTTTAAACTCCATACCAGAAAAATATACTTTTCCCCCACCAGATAACAATACGGGGCGCAAGAATCAAAGGTTCTGAGGCTTGGAGAGCCCAAGAATGCCTGATTTAAGGCTCTCATTCGCCTACCCCGCCGCCGCCTCCTAAGATGGTGCCAGAAGAAGCCTCAGTAGAGTCATATGAAGAAGAGGAAATACTCACCTCTCCGGGACCGGGAGAGGACTCCCAAGAGGCAGAGTCAGATGAGGACTCCTCTCCTTCAACGAAAGGAGATATTAGGAGGCTTCTATCAGACCTGCGTAGGGTGTGGAAAGCCGGCCTGAAAGAAACTTAGAAGGAGATGGATATCCTCCGCCAGAAGGTACAAGCGGTGGAGACCGGGGAGAGCACCCGGGACACCATGCTGCACTCCACAAAAAGCCAGGTAGAGGGCCTAACCCAGCAGATGCAGAGGCTTAACCGCACAATCTCTGGGATGGAATATCCGCGGTATCCTAGAGAAGATAGGGGAAGAGGCATTGCTGCCCTTTTTTCCAGAGGCTAATCACCATAATGGGCCTCAAGGGGGGAACTGACCCCATGTTACTAACCGCAGCATGCAGAGTACGGGAGTGGCCAGAGACATGATTGTGGTCACCAAGGATGTCGCGGCACGTTCTGCCGTCCTGACCCGCTCCCGAGTCTTGGGGAACATTCAATATAGCCATATACAGCGATTTACCATTCTCCATTCTACTGGAAAGAAGGCTGCTGGCTCCCATAGCTGGCCACTTATGGAGGCATTCTGTGAAATACCGCTGGGGAGGAGACGGCTTATTAATTGTCCAGCATGGAGATACCACTCTGACCCTGACCTCCTCTGGAGACACAGAGGCATTCCTGCGACAACTTAAACTGCCAGTGATGCTAACTACAACGGCAGCAATGCAAGTTTAAGGAGCTGTAACCTGAATGATCCGGTGACATATGTCTAGAGCCAAGACACCAGTTCCTGTTGAACACCTAAGATGCACTAGTTCTGCTTTATTTGATTTAGTGTATTATAGTTAACACTTCGGTTACCATACGACTTGGTTGTACAGATACGATATACGAGTACCACTCTAGTCACCACTCACTAATTGGTCACAATAGTCTACCTAAGAGCGCCTGTCACGCCATACTATTGTCAAAGTCTATCTTTGTCTTATTTTTATTTACCTTTATTTACATATATTGAATAAGATGTGTACCTATGTACAAATCCAAATAAAACTCAAATTTAAAAAAACAAAACATCTCTTTACATTAATTGTTTAGGAAGGCTGTGTAAGTCACATGCAGGGAGGCATCACTAGGGCTGCAAAAAAGTGAATTAACTCCTAATTGGCAGAGAATTTAGCAATGAGACTGCAAGGACATGATCTATACACCAAAAGTGCTTCTTTATGCTAAAGTTGTTTTTGGTGACTATAGTGTCACCTTTAACGTCTAACTGTAAGCATAGCTGGCTATGAGAAATTTTCCAGTTTGTCTACTTTGGCCTTAAATTTATTACAGCTGGCACACACCACACACATTACATACTGTGGGCACACACCACAGATACACATTATATACAAACCACACACATTACATACAGTGGGCACACACCACAGACACACATTATATACAAACCACAACACACCACACACATTACATACAGTCAGCACACATCACAGACACAAATTACATGCGGCCAGCACACACAACACACACACTACAGCCAGCAAACAAATTACATATAGCCAAAGACCACACTATACTACATATAGCCACACACCACCCACACATTACATATAGCCAGCACAAACCACAGACACATATTACATACAGTCAGCACACATCACAGACACAAATTACATGCAGCCAGCCCACACAACACACACACTACAGCCAGCAAACAAATTACATATAGCCAAAGACCACACTATACCACATATAGCCACACACCACTCACACATTACATATAGCCAGCACAAACCACAGACACATATTCCATACAGTCAGCACACACCACACACACCACATGCATTAGATACAGCCAGCACATACACTTTACAACCAGAAAACACACCACACACATTACACCAGCCGATACACTCCCCGGACACTTGTTAGCCCCAAACGACACATTTTTGCAAATTAAATTTGAATGGCAAAAATAGTCCGTTATGTCTCTGATTGAGTTGGGGAATTTTTCCAAAATCTGTTTTTGCCTCAGTTTTTCCATAACAATTTAATTTAGGAAAATTCCAGGTTTAGTAATCCTGCCATTGTCCAGGTTTAAGCAGTGTTCCCAGATGGTCTAATTTAAAATTATTTTGTGTCAAGTCAAGTAGATTGAGTTTGTGAGAAGATCATCAGAAGGAGGGAAAACTATAAATCTGCCATGCCTTTTAACCCCAGCTTTCATGGTTTAAGTTGCTAAATTTCCTTCTCACAATTATATTTAAAAAGGCCCATTTGTGAGATGCCATACAAAGCAGTTTTATACAATGAAGGCTAGATGGAAGAATTGTTACAATATTGGAGTTTCCATTCTTGGGTCCAAAATTCTATGATGAATGTGCAAACTAACCCTTCATGGTCTGCCAGGGGATTTATGCATACTGAGTGAAATCTAAAAAAAATAAGAAAACAAATTCTGGAGAAACCCACATACTGCTGAGACAGCAGAGACCCTGCACAATTTCTGCCTGTTGCTTCACTCCTGCAGGACTGGGACAGAAGACATCTTAACGCACCTCTATTTTTAGTCTGTAAACGAATGGTGTGAGGCTGCGTCCAACAACCCATGCATGCTAGATGGGTAGCAGCCCTCCTGCTTCTCTTCCAAGACCTCCACTGATATACACCTTACTTTGTCCACAAGTTGAATTAATGACGTTTAATCTATAAGCAGTGAGTTGATGAGAGCTGAGAAATGAGTTGTGAAAGTTTTTCTGTGTTCTATTTGTTTTGTTCTACTCTATACTATACATCTATCTACATCTATTATTAGATGCACCTTAAAATCAGTTTTATTAGACAATTGTTTACAACAGGGGTGCTGAAAAGGTAGATGCCCAGATGTTTTAAAAAATGCAGCTTCCATAAGCTTGGTCATTCTAAAGGCATTTTAAAGGCACGCAAAGCATCATGGGAACTGTAGTTCTACAACATGTGGAGATCTACCTGTGTGGCACCCCTGGTCTACAGTTTGCAGTATATACTCATAGTGAGAGATTTAGTAAGGTAAATCATTGGGGTGCAAACTGCTGAATTTTAAGAGACAGTCTATAGGTTTCCATGGCGATTGCTTTTTAAACAGTTTTTTTTTTGCCTTGATATATCTACCTGTCCATTCCTAATTGAACAAATATTTAGTTGATTGCTTCAGTCCAATTCCTCTTTATAAATAAACCCCTTTTGTTTTATATTTTTAAAGAGTAGCTGTACCTAAATTTTTGGAATTGACACAATTTTTTGTATAAAAAATTGAAAATCTAATGCAATTTGTGATAGCCTTTGTTGTTAAAGGACCACTCTAGTGCCAGGAAAACATACTCGTTTTCCTGGCACTAGAGTACCCTGAGGGTGCCCCCACCCTCAGGGACCCCCTCCCGCCGGGCTCTGGAGAGAGGAAGGGGTTAAACTTACCTCTTTTTCCAGCGCCGGGCGGGGAGCTTTCCTCCTCCTCTCCATCTTGATCGCGACGTCATCGGCTGAATGCGCATGCGCGGCAGGAGCCGCGCTCGCATTCAGCCGGTCGCATAGGAAAGCATTTACAATGCTTTCCTATGGACGCTTGCGTGCTCTCACTGTGATTTTCACAGTGAGAAGAACGCAAGCGCCTCTAGCGGCTGTCAATGAGACAGCCACTAGAGGATTTGGAGGCTGGATTAACCCTCATTATAAACATAGCAGTTTCTCTGAAACTGCTATGTTTATAAAAAAAAGGGTTAATCCTAGAGGTACCTGGCACCCAGACCACTTCATTAAGCTGAAGTCGTCTGGGTGCCTAGAGTGGTCCTTTAAAGGGATCCTATAGTGCCAGGAAAACAGAGCCATTTTCCTGGCACTATAGGTTTAATAGGTCCCTTCACCTTCACAGGTGGGCGGACTTAGAGCTGCAATGTAAACATTGCAGTTCTCTGGAATTGCAATGTTTTACATTGAGCACTAAGTGCAAAAGGGTCACAGCACCCAGACCACTTCAATTAGCTAAATGGGTCTGGGTGCCTACAGTGTCCCTTTAAAGGAACACTATAGTTTTAGGTATGCAAAGCTCTATTCCTAATACTATAGTATCCTTGCTCTAACCCCTCCCCAGCCATGTCAAGTGCTAAAAAAACTATTAAACACTTATAGATTGAAGCACTGATGTCCCTTGGCACTGGGTTGTGCTCCTCCTCCTCCGACATCAGCGCGATCCAGCAGGAACCTAATTAGGCCTTCCCCATAGGAAAGCACTGACTCAATGCTTTCCTATGGAGCTTTTAAAAAAACTGGACATCCTCACACATGAGGGACACTGCACCCAGACAACTTTAATGGGATTAAGTGGTCCAGTTGCCTATAGTGTCCCATTAAATTAAAGATCTAGCAAAACACATCATAGTCCAGTTCAGCAAGGCAAATCCAGGGTTAAAATTACAAATAAAGAGAAGAAATGGAAACATTGTTTAATTCATGCTTCACTAATGCACTAAGATGGAGATGTCCAGTTACAGGATAAAGAGGAGTGGATTTCTACATCTAACATGCTCACCATGACAAGACCTTCTCTTATTGTTCAACTTTTATTTAACTCTGTATTCCTTCTTATTCCTTTACTAGAAATTGCAAAATGACCTTGAGACAGAGCAGGTGAAGGTGAACTCTCTAACACACATGGTGGTTATTGTTGATGAAAACAGTGAAGAAGGTGCCACCATAGCACTGGAAACTCAGTTACAGGTAAATACATTTTATTGTAAAGAGGAGTATAATCTAATAGGAATAATTGTTGGAGTAAAAGCCTTTGTAAAGTGTATCTGATTAATACAATCTAAGTACCATTTTTAAATGTTATTGCTGATGAGGTTTACCTTTTCAAACATAGAAATATTTAGCACTAGATTTCCCTGTAGACTCAGTAGAAATTACCATGGCGTGTGTTGGGCAACCACTGGACCCCATAATATTTCTTTACATTATTTATGTAACAAATTTATGTCATAAAAATAACGGGGGCGGGGCTTATCAACCGTCCTGACCAGACGCCATTTTTCCAAGCTCCCTACAATCTGAACTAAATCTAGAAGATATCTACGAACCTGAGCCCAATCCGGCCATCACACAAACACAGCCGGGGTCAGGGGAGCAAGCTGCAGCGATAGATGCCCTTTTTCCAACCACCCAAGTTGGCCCGACGGAAACCCAGAACCGGGGCCTACAACACGCTACAAGGCCTGGGGAGTCTCCTGGAAGGCATCGCAACGACTAGTGCGGAGCAGCCCTACACCCAAACGCTGCCGGCCACACCACATAATATACAGAGCATGGGTAGGCGCTCCCAAAAGACACACACCCCAGCGGACGGAAGAGATATAGGTGCCATGTTCCAAAGGCCAATGCAATCTAGGCCCTATACCGCAAGCGACAGCCCCGACGGGGAGCAGGCCTTTGCACCGCAACAAAACAGGCCCGAAGGCTCACAACACTCACCACCACCGCAGTCTGAGCCACAAGACTCACCCGACGACTCATCACCTACCACAAAAAAGGACTTAAAACTCCTCCTAGCCGAAATACATAAGATACTTGCGGTTGATTCGGCCATCCTCAAAAGGGAGGTCCGGGCGGTATCGGAGAGAGTCGGAACCAATGAAAAATCCATAACAGAGGTACAATCTCACCTTTCCTCAATGCAGACATCTATACAAACACTGCAAACACAGCAACAATATATGTCATTTAAGCTCACCACATTGGAAGACCGCCAGAGATGTACCCACATTAAGATCAGGGGAATCCCCACAGAGATCACAGCAGAGGAGCTACCCCACTACATTAGAAGAATGTTAGCCACAATCCTGTCGCACGCAGCGGCCAAAAAGGTAGCAATCAACAGCGTATACCGTCTCCCAAGCCCATCTCACCTACAGCCCACCGCAGCGCGAGATGTCATCCTCCGTTGCACCTCACTGCCTGACAAGCTCCAGGTAATGTCCGCACTAAAAAGCAAAACACCCCTTACCTTTGAAAACGCGGACCTTACCTTCTTTCAGGACTTAACACGGGCCACGCTCCTTTACCGCAAATCATTTAGCTCGGTCACGACACGGCTACGAGCAGCAGGGCTGACCTACCGATGGGGATTGAACGGCTCCCTGACAGCGACTCAAGGCGGGACGGTACACACTTTGCCATCCATGGCTGAAGCATCAACATTCCTGGAGACCCTGGGACTATCACACCCAAACTTGTCCTCCACCTCGGGAGCAACGGCGGCAACATGGAACCCTGCCTCCATAACACCATTCGTTCCAAGATCGACGAACAAGCAAGGAACGGACAACCCCGAATGACAAACTGAATACACTACTGTTCACACAATGTTATAATTTCAATTTCACTTTATTTGAATATTTTGTTATATGTCTTCAGATGCTGATCAATCTTTGCCCCTTGGGTACAGATCTAATACATGAACACGCCGGCCTAGACGGCGAATACAGAGACCACAGTACATAGTGGATTATACTCTCACCCCCCCCCCCCCCGTGACCCCCTTGGTCAGGGGCTCTTAACCCGTATACATACACCAGCGAGCACATAACCCATAACTCGAGCCACTTGGCTCAGAGCTCACACCGTATGTACTAATTCCCTTAGTCTCAAATAAGCATGACGTCCTAAAAATCTTGAATTAGAAGGTAACCATTACCACCTCCTCGCATCTCTTAGATAGTCTGACCTTGTATAATGTTGTAATGTTGTGCCTTGAAAGAGTCTGATATAAGTTTAAAATTGTGCATGCAATATGCCCCATGTTTGTGTAAATTAAACCACTTGCTGTAGCTGTTTTGGCTTCGCAAGCTGTACTGCCAATAACTGCACGCAAAAATAAAGAATATATATAAAAAAAAATAACATAAATAATCAAAAATCTTCATTAATCTTCATTTTTAAATGCTTTGTAATAACAACTAAATCACTTTAAAAAAACAACTATTTTTATATTTGTACTTTTGCATAGAGTACAAGGAGACAACATCTCTGGGCTTTTAAAAATAAATACAGTGTTTTTTTTTTTTTTTTTTTTTAAAAAGACTTTGGTAGTATGTGATATTCATCAGCTCCTTCATAATTATTTTTGTACATATTGCTTATTTCCCCCCAAAATAAACACTTGTATTATGTTTGTTTTAGGTGAACCTTCATGAGCTGTTACTTGGCATTTTATATTTTATTTTACTTTGATAACCACTTGCTTTCTTAAATTGGATTTGACACAGAATGAAGCTCTAGCTCATTTCTTCAAATAATTGTTTCCTTCTTTCCACATGTATTTCATTTGACAGCTATCTGCATGCAGAAATCACAATTTGAGTTTCAAATAAAATGAAACATCTCTAGATGAAACAAAATGAAACATCTCTAGAATGACAATTTTGAGTAAACCATTATGAAATTTATTTGCCAAATGGAGCGAAAAATATTGTAAAATATAGGGCTTATATGCAGATGTAAGAAACATATAGTTAAAAAAAAAAAAAAAAGATAAATCGTTTTCTAAAGCTGAATTTTCTTTCCTTTGGAAAAACAAACTAGCAAATATTTTGTATAAACATTGGCTTGGCAAAATTCATGAGCTGTATGTATTGGGATCTTTATGGGGTAAACCACAGATTTGACTACATCCATGGTAAGTATATCATTGCATTGCACTTTGTAAGATTTAAATATTTAAGTACTTTGTTTACACCCAGTGCTTTTTGGTCCTCTTCTGCTTTTTCCTCTTTTCAGCTTGTCCCCATCCTATGGGTGGCCTCACAATGTGATTACTTTTTTTAAAGACATTACATGTTTTTGTTACTTTTTATTTCATTAATGTTTGATTATATTTCCTTTGTTTTACAATGCATTGTTTGAAATAAATAGATATATTGCTTCTCAAAGATGAACACATAGATACGTTTACAGATAGGAAGAAGATAGATAACAGAAATAATTTAAGAGAGATAATAGATGACAAATAGAGAGAGAGAGAGATAGCAGACATAAATAAAGTGATAGATAAATAGATACTCTAATTTGCTTACCAGGCTATCGGTAATGTTTGCAAATATATATTTTTAAAACTAAAATAAATTCAAGGGCAGATTTAGTGATTTAATTTTAATGCTAAAATAATAAACAAAGGAAGGTCACCTGAGACCTTGAATTAGCAGTGGGTATATAATGTTGAAGGAAAATGCAAAAAAAATCAAATCAATGAATCAATCAATTGCAAATGAACATTTCATAGTTTAATGTTCGACTCTCTCTTCTACAGAGACTTGGAGAGCGCTGGGCAGCTGTTTGCCGCTGGACAGAGGAACGCTGGAGTAATTTGCAAAAAATTCTAATCTTGTGGCAACAATTATTGGAAGAACAGGTACAGGCAAAACACTGATAACAGGTGCCATATATTGCGAGGTGCATTGGACAATACCAAATAAGTAACATTGTGACCTTTACCTCCCAGACACAAAATTATGTATTTGTGATTTGAACGTAGAAAAGTAGGCCACAAATAATCCACATGAGGATGATTGATACTCAGTTAACTAAATCCATCATTGCCTCAATATCCAAGGCATTCTTCATCTCAATTCAAGTGTAAATTGGAAATAATAGCAAAAATCTTGCTAGCCTATGTCGCTTAAGGAAACATGTCTGATAATAATGTAATTTTATCTTCGGAGGCTGTTGAGATTAAAAGCTTTGTTACAACATTTAAAGTTTTGTTGATGTATTGTTTTAGTGATTACCTCATTATTTAATGAATATTGGTAGAATGAAAGCAAGAATGTATTTTTTTTCAATATATATGAGAGTGATACACTAAGTACCATAACAACCTCAGCTCATTATAGTGGTTAATGTGCTGTGGGTTTTTGAGCATTAATCCCCCAATGTTTGTGTCAAAGCCCTTTTTGAGTAATCTGACCAGAAACAGGACTTTACTCCTTACTTTTTCACTTGTATACTAAGGAAGTTGAACTTTTTGCTTTATCAGTCCAAAGCTGTTCAACCATGCATGGCTGTGATATGCTGGGAGCTTTGGGGATATTTAATGGTGCTTAGGGTGTCCCTTTTTTTATTAAATAATTATGTCTTACAGTGGAATGTTTTTCTGCTTGTTCTCATCAGCAGCTTTCGCAATACACAGTGACATTAAAAAGATTGCGTGATTATATAAAACATAGTGAGGTTTAAAAAGTACTTAAAGGACCACTATAGTGCCAGGAAAACAAATTCGTTTTCCTGGCACTATAGTATTAAAAGGTCCCCCACACCCTCATGGCCCCCCTCCCGCCGGGCTGAAGGGGGAGGAAGGGGTTAAACACTTACCTTTCTCCAGCGCCGGGCTCCCTCGGCACTGGGGACTCTCCTCCTCCTTTGGACGTCATCGGCTGAAGGCGCATGCGTGGCAAAAAACGCACGCATTAAGTCAGTCCATAGGAAAGCATTCTCAATGCTTTCCTATGGACGCTGGCGTCTTCTCACTGTGAAAATCACAGTGAGAAGCGCCTCTAGCGGCTGTCAATGAGACAGCCACTAGAGGCTGGATTAACCCATATGTAAACAGCAATTTCTCTGAAACTGCTATGTTTACAGCAGGCAGGGTTAACCCTAGAGGGACCTGGCACAACGTCATTAAGATGAAGTGGTCTGGGTGCCTATAGTGGTCCTTTAAGTTTTAGAAAAAAAAAGTTTTTCTAATTTCTGTAACATTCTGACAAAATTGCATTATGTCAGATGATAGATCTGTAATTATAGATTTTTTTTTAAAATCCAAATGGTATGTGCAGGAGAGAAACCTTAAAACTGGCTTCCACTTTTGATTATCTTTATCCTAAAAGGATGCTATAGGCACCAAAACCAAGTCTCACTGCTAAATTCTCTGCCATTTAGGAGTTAAATCACTTTTATTTATACAGTCCTAGTCACATTTTGCTGCATGTGACTTGCACAGCCTTCCTAAACACTTCTTGAAAAGGAACCTAGTTATTCGAGGTTCTTTAATTGCAAAGTATGTTTAATCTAGAATTCCTTATCTCCTGCTCTGTTAATAATTTGCTAGACCATGCATTCGTCTCCTCTGTGTGATTAAAGTTCTATTTACAGAGCACTTACGGAGACATACATAAAGACAAAGGCACACCCACTCTCTCTCTCTCTTTCTAAAAAATTTTTTTAAATATTGTGACGGACCACCTGGCACCCTGACTGGGTGCCTCCGCCAATCGCTGCTTCCTTAGTACTTATCGAGTACCACAAACACCGCACCAGACACTATCAGCACTGTAGTCCCCTCTTCCAGCGTTACAGCTTGGTTGGGGTCTCGCTGTCCTCCACCCACCCTGGACCCAAGACAAGGATCCAGCTTCCAGTGGGTAGACCTCTCCTCCAAGAGAGTGTAGCAATATGCTCTTAAAAGAGCAAGTGATTATAATCCCAGGGGAGTATAGTGATATAGCAATCCCCAGAGTGATACAACCGTTCCCCCTCACACATGAGATGACTCTATTTTGAGGGTAAGCAGGAATTCATTTATTGGCAGCCACAACTGGCCTTATATGAGGTTCCTCATGCAAGTGCCCAATGCAAGGGGCACTCCCTCCTGGACCTGAGAGTAGACTACAGTAAAAACATACACACACAATTACATTGGCTTTCAGGTCCAGGACACTCCCACATAAAACAAGATAATCCCTCCTCTGTGCCTGGGAGATAATTGAGTCAGGAACTGAAATAAACTCAATTATCTCCAGGCACAGAAAACATTAATTTTTACAAAACACCCACAAAAGTTACAACATATCCAAAAATCACCCAGATCGGTTCAGGGGTTCAGGAATTTCCTGGAAGTCATAATTTGACTGACTGCACGCATGGTCCCATGCCAAAAAAAGTTCCAGAGAATCAGAGCTTGCGGTCGGTCTAGTACGCTAGTTTAAAAACTGAACAAACTACCAAACGTAGTCAATGTTCTTACCCTGGAGCTTGTTCACCTTGTTCGTGGGAACGTTTCCACCCAACAGTGCCCTTCTAAGTTGTGTAGAACCGAACGCAGGCGATCCTGGTAGTCTAGCGGAGTTCGGGAGTTTCAGTGTCTGAAAACAGTTCCATGAACTCGATGACCAAAACGCTGCTGCCTGCGTTCGCGGGAACAAGATGGCCACCACCTCTTGGTCGTTCATGCGAACAGCGGCCACCCAGACCGACATTTAGAACACTGCTGTGGAAAGTGTTACAAAATAGGTGTGGTCTCTGGTTCGTGCGCCTGTTCGTTTCTTTTTTATCTTCCCTAGCTGGTTGTGCCCTGTTCAGAGTAGGAAGGCAGGCAGCAGCTTGTTAACTCTTGCAGGGCTGGTCCTGCACTCCCAGGCACAGAATCTGTGTAGGTGCCTCCATGCCCCCTCCCGTTTTCATGGTTAGATTGTCATATTCCACACTTCCCTACCTGATCTAGTGTGTTGCTTCCGCTCTCGGATGAGATTCAACATAGAGGCCAGGGCGGAGAGCAGCATAGAGGAAAAAGATCACAGATTTGGCCCTTCCACACACACAAGAGATATCTAGGGCTACAGAGCCCCTCATTTATAGCACTAGCTCCCCTCTAGCACGGTACCTGTATGCAAGGTATGTGCTTTGGTAGTTTAACTCTTTGCTGTCTTTCCACAGTGTTTGTTTAAATCATGGCTATCCGAGAAAGAAAAATCTTTAAGTAAAATCCAAAGAAGTAACTTCAAAGACCAAGCAGAGCTTAGTGCCAGCGTGAGAAGGTTGGCGGTAAGTATTTGTGTTATTTAAGGAATGTGCTCTCTTTAGATGTGGACAGTTCAGCAGAAATATGATTGAGGAAACCTAGCTTCAAGTGGTAATAAGGACATATTCCCCCTCTCCCTCTCTCCCAGTTTCATTGTTGATGCTATGCATCCTTCCAAGTTATGAATTAATCTTCATTTCTGTTAGCCATGAAATTGTGCAACATAAACAAGCCATAATGCATTTTCATACTTATTATAGCTGGAGTTTTGCACACACAATTCTGAACAGTCTATGAAGAACAAACATCATAAATTTCAACGCTTAAAAAGGTCCAGACTGCCAGTAGTATATTCAGTGGTAATAGGTAAAGATCATGTTATCATTTCTTTTAGAGCAGTTTATTATTAGTACGGAGTGGCATTACACATGGATTTTTTTTCTGTTGTAAACCCATTTTAAATTGTGAGCATTGTGATGTAAAGCTCTGTTAGTATGTGTTCATTATTTATTTTGTTTAATGTTGCTTAGTTTCTGCCAAAAAGGGAAACAGGCTTATCCTGCTATTCTTAATAAATACTGTAACAAAGTGTGGTAAGTGCTCTATAAAAGAGATTTTTGGGTCTTACTAGAAATGTTGATGTAGCGTGGCAGTATTTTTCTTTCTACATTTCCATGAATCTTTAGTAAAAAAAACAACCCAATAGCTAACAAACTCATCACATGATTATCTTATCCTACTTTTTTGCTAAATAACGTAGTATGGACTGCTTTGTTACATATTATTTAAAGGGACACTATAGTCACCAGTGCAACTACATGTATTCCTGACCCTATATTGTTAACACGACCATCTAGCCCCCCTGGGCTCCTCATGCCTCCATAAATATAGTAAAAATCTTACTGTATTCAAGCCAGAAGCTGTAAATCTGCATGCTGTTAGACTCAGGAAAAACAAGCAGTCTGCTGACATGTGATAGCCCGATCCAATCACAGTGCTTCCCCATAGGATTGGCTGAGACTGACAAGGAGGCAGATCAGCGACAGAGCCAGCATGATTCAAACACAGCCCTGGCCAATCAGCATCTCCTCATAGAGATGAATTGAATCAGTGAATCTCTATGAGGAAAGTTCAGTGTCTGCATGCAGTGGGAGGAGATACTGAATCACAGGATGCTCATGCACAGCAGATCTGAGTGGATAGAGGCATATTATGTCTCCATCAACTCAGAAGTCCCTATGGTTCACTCTGAGTGACTGCAACTGGAGGTGTTCCTAGCTTTCAATGTAAACACTGAATGTTCTCAGAAAATACAGTGTTTATATGAGAAAGGCTGCAGGGAGCTATAGTTCTCACCTGAACAACCTCATTAAGCTGAAGTTGTTCAGGTGACTATAGTGTCCCTTTAACCCCTTAAGGACACATGACATGTGTGACATGTCATGATTCCCTTTTATTCCAGAAGTTTGGTCCTTAAGGGGTTAATCATATTACATGCAGTTCTTCTCATGAGTTAGTTTTCCTTTTGCCACTATCCATAAATCACTTGTAGATGCTAAAACTGAGAACAGGAAGATCCAGGCAGCCAGAGTTTAAGGTATCTGCAATGATCAAGGGGTATAGCTCCAGTAGCCACTTTTTTGGAATAGGGTAGGATGCAGCCTAAGGTGACAAAGAGAAAACAAACCAATTTGTGCCTGTTTGGTACTAGAATTTGTGCTCCACCACTTTTTATTGATAACTTGCACAACTTTTAAAAGTAAATGTGTTTTTTTGTATAATAATACTAATATTAAATGTTGAAGCTGTTGTTCTGGTTCCAGGATTTAAAGGAAGAATTGGGAAGAAAGAAGCAGACTTTAGACCATCTCCATGAGATAGCTCAGGATGTGGTCCAGCTTGCTAGCAATGCCAAGGCTTCTAGGAAACTTATGGATGATATGGAAGATCTGGCTCAAAGATGGGATGGCTTGGTGCATCAATTAGAAGACTACACTAATCAGGTATCCTGCATGATTAAAACGTTACTGCAAGCACCATGGCCACTTATAGTGATTTGAAGTGTTCATGTTGTCTGGAGTCTGCATGTGCAGAGAGTAACAGAGTTCAGATTTGTACAGGAGCTCAGTGAGGTTAATGCTGGCTACTCACTATGGATCCATCCTAGCAGCAGCAAAAGATCATCACCATCTTGGTTGCACAGGGGTGAGTATACTGTAGGATTACAGGCCTTTGCCTTGTCCAGATCCTCTGTATTCTTCAGCTTGGAAGCAGGATCGATATTCAACCTGGCAGAAACACTGACTTCGGGTTAGGATAGACTTAATAAAGAGTCCTGCTGGCATGTTGCTTCAGGAGCCGAGCCAATGACTGAGCTTGAACATCCAAGTACTTGTTTGTATGTGAGTAGAAACTTGGAGGTGTTGGTAGACCGTACTGCCTCTCAGTTGTGTGAGTTTAAAAAATGCTGCAATTATGCCATTTGGCTTATGTATAATTGACATCAGTATTGTCGGGGGCCTGCATGCTGTCTACTCCATCTTAGATGTAGCGTGCCTTTGTCGGTACAGGTCTATATTCAAAGCCCCAACCAGGAATGGCAAACGGGAGGCGTCCATCTCCTGCTTGCCAGCCACACTAGTAGGCCACAGAAAAAGACATAGTGATTTTGATTGGAATGTTCTGTTTGCCCCTAATAAAGGTGCACATTGTACTGCACCGAAACGCGCGTTGGGCGTTTTGTTTGGAGTGTGTTTAGTGCACTTATCACTATGTACTGTATGTCTATGACCTATTTCCTATATCACTTTCCTGTACATTGTAACAAAGGGTTATCAAAAGTGCTACAAATAAGCCTAATTATTAAAGCTTGTATATTAATATTTTAAGCACGTCTGGATAATCCCATGGTTATCCATTATCTATACTAGGTAGAAGAGTAGTCTTGACCGGCTAGTATATTTCACTTGCACTGGGGATATATGTGGTTTGTGTATGTATTGGCGCATGCAGAGTGGACTGTGATCCCATTTACCATAGGATACTGATTAAATTTTTCCAGTTTTTACCTCATCCACTTTATTGTGGATTAGGTGAATCTTTTCTGTGTTATTATTATTAGGGTTAAGCCCTTTGGACACTACTGGAGTGTCTACACTGGTGTCTGCTCTGCTCAGTGGTCAGGCCCCGCGCCCCCAAACCATTTACATTTAAACTTTAATGCTTTCTTTAACAAATGTACCTATCTCAGAATATTTTCATGCCAAAAAAGTGTTGGGTCAGTCTTTCTCTCTAATTGTAAATTTGTAGCACTGCCAAGTCTGTCATGCTTCCCTAACTGTTAATATTACTCAAATAAAACTGCCAGGATCTCCAAACCTCTTTATATTTGTCAGAGCGGCCTTTCCGTGCTGCAGTGCACTCCTCCATCTTGTGGATCTCCTACACCCGGCTTTGAGGTTTGATATGTAGCGTATTCGTAAATACCCGTCTGCATACCAGTCTTGTAGCAAGTAGTTATCTGTGGGGTTTTTTGACAGCTTAAAAAAACTTTATTCTCCTTTGATCTCTATAAATAACACATTATTTACACCACTCTCTGAAGCTGTAGATATTCTAGTGAGTGAAAATTCCAAGATATCAGCTGTTTCTTCAATACTGGAATTACTTTGTCTTCACTCAATAGTCATAACATAAACAAAATTTCTTAGTGCACATGTTTTGTGCATTGCATGCTTTAGAAATGGATTTAACCCCTTAACCCCTTAAGGACCAAACTTCTAGAATAAAAGGGAATCATGACGTGTCACACATGTCATGTGTCCTTAAGGGGTTAAAGGGAAACTCCAGTGCCAAGAAAACAATCAGTTTTCCTGGCACTGGAGGTACCCTCTCCCTCCCACCCCCCAATCCCTGGTTACTGAAGGGGTGAACCTCTTCAGTCACTTACCTGAGGCAGTGATGATGTCCCTCGTCGCTGTCTCCTCCTCCGCGCTGCTCCTCCTCTGCATTGCGTAGGCCGGTGGGCGAGACTGATCCCGCCCACCGGCCGAGGAGACCTAATGCGCATGCGCGGCAATGCCGCGCATGCGCATTAGCGCTCCCCATAGGAAAGCATTGAAAAATAATTTCAATGCTTTCCTATGGGGAAATGAGCGACGCTGGAGGTCCTCACACAGCGTGAGAACGTCCAGCGACGCTCTAGCACAGGTTTCCTGTGCTATGAAGGAGGAAGTGAGTAGAAAGCCACTAGAGGTGGAGTTAACCCTGCGATGTAATTATTGCAGTTTATAATAAACTGCAATAATTACAGTTGCAGGGTTAGGAGTAGTGGGAGTTGGCACCCAGACCACTGCAATGGTCAGAAGTGGTCTGGATGCCTGGAGTGTCCCTTTAAGGTCCCATGACATGTGTGACATGTCATGATTCCCTTTTATTCCAGAAGTTTGGTCCTTAAGGGGTTAAAAGCATAATAATACATTCCATCAAACCTAATGAACTTGCCGCTTAATGTGTGTCAGTGTAGTGTTAATACATTCTCATTTGTCTTATAGTTTGGATCATTTGATTTTGTATAGTATACGTTTGTGTATTTTATCTATTCTCATTTTAAACTGTCCCCTATGCTTTATTTTATTTGTAGGTCACTGAATCAGTAACCACCCTAGGGGTAACACAAGTGTCACACAAGGTGGTCATTGAGACTATGACTGTTAAAGAACACAGCAGCATTAATATCATCAAACAAGAGCTTCCTCCTCCCCCACCTCCTAAGAAACGTCAGATGTACTTGGACACTGAGGAGAAGAAAAAGTGAGTTCTAAAATATTGCAACCTTTAAAAAAAAAAGTATTAATGCAATTTATTTTAGTAAAAACCCTATCTTAAATGATTTAACTTAGCTGAGAAACTGTTTAAAGCAGGTTTCCATACTTGGCCTACGTTTATAAGGGTCAGTGGGGGAAATTCCTGGTTTAAGAGACCAAGAGCTCTGTTCATCGTCCTCTGACCTTGTGCAAAGGAGATTTAACTTTATCATAGTCAAGCATGAAACAGCAACTCCAAACATAGTGACTGCTCTTGGAGTGTGCTTACTAAGCATTCAACAGCTATATTAGTTGAAGCTACTCTGCCTCTCCAACAGATAGCTGAAGAATCAATGAATCCAACTTAGTGTTTATACTTTAAACAATTAACATTCCTTTGAGTCAGTAAACACTGAATCAAAGGATTGTGTGCCTCACTAAGCTCTGTTTTTTCGACGGTACTATTTATTATGATAATTAATAAATTACACACTAATGATTGCATTACATTGTGAAAATTAACGACAAAAACTGGAAACCACCAATAACAAGTGTATATGTTGGCTTTATTAATATTTCCAGTTACTAGCAAGTACTAAAAGATTTCATCATAGCCAGAACTTATAGTTTGATATGGAACTTTAGTCGAGTAACTACAAAGGACATCAAATTCTGGGACAGTAAAACTGGGAAAATGAAGATGAAAAGGTGGCACTTGATGTCTCACAGATTTTTTTTAAGGCATGCGGAAACCTGTGTGTTAAGACGTTACTGGGTGTTAAACATGGCCTATTTAAATGCCAACCATTTTCTTCTTTATTTATTTTTATCAGGTTTGACGAGGAATCTGCCAAGTTGTTGAATTGGATGATTAAAACCAGAGCTACCATTCAAGCTGCTGAGATCAGTGACTATAGAAAGATTAGAGAGACATCAGACATAAAAGAAAGGCTAAAGGTAAAACGAGGAGTGAGGAGGATGTTGCCATGAATAAGGGGTTTTGTCTCTTTTAAACTCTGTATCAGCTGTATGTATGATCTGTAGTCATCGGGTTCCTTTAGAACTGGTGTTGGCTGCCCATGCTATCAAAGAGAAGATAAGGAAAACATCTACAGTATGTGTGCATGAATATTCATTGGGAATCTTTTGTCTCCTTCTCATTATTGCTGGACAGGTTTATTAAGGGGAAATGTAAATTTTTCTGCAATAAGTTTATTTCAGATTTTATTTTCATGTCTGCGATGAATATCCACATTCCTTTTGCAAATATTTTTAATGTGATATGAAATAATTTACTTAGTTTATGTTACTGTTCCATTTTTTTGAACCAAGAAATTTAGATTTTGCTTGTTTTCATGTGTCTCCTTGAAGTATGTAGAATGTCTACATACATTTCAATTAAATATTAACCATCATTTTAACTAGCTTTTGATTGAATATACAGCTCTGGACGGCCCTTATGGGTGACATCAGTCGGATAAGCAAATTGTCTAAGATCTCTCTGTAATCCATTGTGTGAAATGGACACACGGATTGTATCCATATAGAAAGTTTATTTAATGACTGGTACTTGGCTCTTGTGTGACCTTACGGCACTAGTCAGGAAAAGCTCATGTGAAACCTGAGGGGAGACTTAACGAATGGCAAGCTACTGAGTTTGTGTTTATTGTGTATTCTTATAGTCTCTGCTTGTGTTTGCTTTAACCCCTTAAGGACACATGACATGTGTGACATGTCATGATTCCCTTTTATTCCAGAAGTTTGGCCCTTAAGGGGTTAAAGGTGAAAAATAATTTTGATTTATGATTTAGCCAGATTGGAGAACAGTGCAACATAATGGTTTATGTGGAATTTGAGGAACAAGCGCATATCCTATCTGACCATAATTTATGAGCAGCAATAATGTTTGTTGCACAATCCATTTTTCTGTCATAGGATCTAAAGAAGGTTTGATTTTGAACAGAATATTTAGTTCTGGTATAATATATGGATAGTAGTCTTTTCAGTGTGAAGGTCAAATGAGAGATTGGGATCTAACTACATGCTGAGATATTTAAATATGTTAACTCTGGCCAGCAATATAACTGTGCAAAGCATGACTTTGTTTTAAAAGAACACACCAGCACCATAACCACTAATGCAAGAGGGAGCACCTGATACCATTACCACTATAGAGCATTGCAATGGTTATGGTGCTTACTTAGAGTGTTTCTTTAATGCTTGATTGGGAATTAAACACATCTTTATGTTATGGCTAGGGCAGTGCTAGGGAAACTTGAGCCAATGTAAAACACACATCTTCAAAACCCTACAAGGGTCCCTCACAAATTCTACTTATTTACACCTGCACTCTAATATGCATCTTGACACACATGGATGAATACATTAAGAGACATATAGTTTGAAACGTACATACATACACACTTACACATTAAAATACACAAGTTTACAGATGCATAGATAAACAAAGGCCCACACAGGCAAAAGCGGGTACACACAAAACAGAGGCATACATAGACAGGGACATACAAACTCAGGCACATAAGGGCACACATAGACATATACAGAAACACACTCTGGCACATGCACACACAAACAGACTTGGGCATACATAGATATGCACAGATATACACAAAACACATTCATAGAAGAACACTATAGGAATATTTTTTTTTTACCACAGCCTGTGCTCTAAAACAGGACTGGATCTCCAGGCCCATGGAATAGGCCCATTGTTGTTGTTTTTTTTTTTTTTTTTGGTTTTTTTACACACTACTGTTCACATACTCCCGATTAAGCATTGAAACTTAAGAGGGATCTATGGAAAAAAAAAAGTTGTGGACTGGCTGACAATAAAATTAGTTAAGGTAATGTCCCCTTTCTTCTACACTGACTACATTCACCTTTTCTCTGTCCCAGACTGTATAACAGGAGTTACTTCCTGCTAGTAAAAAGTAAGGAGAGGAGTGGACAAGTGAGTGCTAGGGGACAGTCCTTCTAAATCGTGGAGTAAGTGCATCATTAGACGCATTCATGCCAGGCTTGCCATCCAATTCTTTGGGCAGACATGCCCCATTTTGGGGCATGTTCAGCCCTTTTTGGCAGTTCTGGTTATGTGATTGGGGGTCAGTGGCACACCCTTTTCCCCTGCCCATTGACTTCCTGCTTCACTGAAAACTGCTGTTAGGGGGCATGAATTTACTTGAAAGATGAAAACATAAATTAGAGAGAGATTAACTCAGGGTATGTGTTTTCTTATAGCAGCATCCTATGAGTTTCACTCTTGCACCACCTCTATTAGATACATGACACTTTGAAGGTGTTACTGTTTTTGTGTTTCTGGTCGATAAGATTCTGAAATTAGGCCCATCATAATTGTCAGCAACAGGCCCACACTGGGCTCCTAATTTGGCCCTGCTCTAAGCAATGTAATGGTGAGCGTTTCACAGTAAACTTTTGCAAGACCAGCATATGAAAGCCTCTCCCTCTATAGCATGCACAGAGTGAGGAGAGGAGGCAGAAAGTCTCAAATCTTATGCTACTCTCATCGACATATTGTTGAGCCCTGGATAGGAGCGGAAGCAGCATAGTGATAGAGATGGTGCCATATTACCCACGTCATTATCTTAAAGGATCACTACAGTGTCAGGAAAACAAACTAGTTTTCCTGACACTATAGCATCCTTAGGACTTCCCCTCCCCCCCCCCCCCCCACCCTCAGGGTCCCCTCCCTTGGTGCTGAAGGGGTTAAAACCCCTTCAGTTACTTACATTAATCCAGCGCCAGGCTCCCTCGGTGCTAGTGACTTCTCCTCCCCTGCCGACGTCAGCTCCCAAGTGGAGCGGAATGCGCATGCGCAGCAAGAGCCGCGCACGCATTCAAACAGTCCATAGGAAAGCATTTCTCAATGCTTTCCTATAGACGTTCTGCACGTTGCAGATGCGCCTCTAGCGGCTGTCAGGAAGACAGCCACTAGAGGTTATATTAACCCTGCAATGTAAACATAGCAGTTTCTCTGAAATTTCTATATTTACATCTGAAGGGTTAAAGCCTGGGGGACATAGCACCCAGACCACTTCATTGAGCTGAAGTGGTCTGGGTGACTATAGTGTCCTTTTAAGAGTACTGCTTTCACTACCAGCTAGGGCTAAACCAAGATACTGGGTGGGAGATCAGCATGGGTGAAATAGCTCCCCAGCTAAAATATTTGGTGCTGCACAACCTCACGTGCAGGGCTGTAGCCCCCAAAGGTCCTTCCTGTCACTGGCCCTATGTTATGGCATATTTGGTTGGCTTTTATAGATAATGGCATTGTGTGCCTTTATGTGCACAATTAAAGCATTGCAGACAAAGGGAAGGCTGTGAATAAATGACTCCAAATGTCACTGTTGAATGGAAGTGAAATACTTTAGCTTTTATTCAACAGGATACTATTGTGAACTATACCACCTTGTATTATTAAATTCTCTATTAATGCATTTCTTTAAAGTACAATCAGATTACAATAGAAAGAGTAGGTGGTATTGTGTATGGATACACCCTATAAATAGTTACAAAGAAACTAATACATTTCAGTGTGAGTAGTTTATCAGTAATAGATTAGCCATGCCCCGTTATTTGTAACTAAGGCCTACATTTAATAAAGCTTCCCAAATTATTCACCTACAAGAATTCCCATAGATGTTAATAATGACTTCTGTAGAGAAATTGTTTGGAAAGTTTTTGAATCATTTGGAAAGCTTATTAAATCGAGGCCAAGTGTTGAATAATTCAGAACAAATGGCTTGCTTATTCCTCATCTTCTGTCAGTGTGTAATTATTATTGTTTTCATTATTTACACCCTGTTCCAAATTATTATGCAAATTCTATTTAACCCCTTAAGGACAGAGCTTCAGAAGCTTGTCTTTCACTTAATGACAACGGCATTTTTTGAATTTTTTTGCTGTTTGCGTTCAACTGCAATTTGCATTTGACTAATTTATTGCACCGACACATATTATATACCGTGTTTTAAAGGACAGAAAGGGCTTTAATTTGATGTAACATATATATACATAAATGCTTATTTATTTTTAAAAAATACAGAAAAATGCAAAAAAAATGAAAAATGTTGTGTGTTTTTTTACAGTTTTTGCAATAATAATGTGTGCACAATTAGTGCAGGTTAAGGAAAATAATTAAAAATAAATTCATTTAGTTGTTCTGATTTACAGAATATATAATGTGTCTGGGATTTTAAGTTTTTTTGGTAGTTACAGGTCACAAAGCACAAGGAGTAAAATAAACTTTTAATGTGGAGCAATTTTAGAATTTGGTATGTTTGTCTTGTAAGCTTAATAGCCATAAAAGAAAACAAAATTGCCACACAAAAGTATATATTTATATAAAGTAGACACCACAGTCTATTTACCTAAGGTTGTTTTGACACTTTCTACATAGCCATTTCACCACCAATCTCTGCTAAATATTGGAGTAAAATTGTGTTTTTTGGGGGTTTTGGCACACAAACTTATAACAAAGAACTTCTCATGTGTATTTTGTAAAGTTGGGTGCTATTTTGTAAAGTTATTTTGTAAAGTTATTTTGTAAAGTTGTGTGCTATTCCTGTACAAAGTTTTATTTTGTGTTCAGTTACATCTGCTGAGTAAAATGACACCCCCATTGTATGTCTTTGGTACTATTTTGTGAAGCTACAGTGCCATACAGGAGACCTGTCCTTTTCAGTATTCACAGTAGAATTTTGAGAAACTGATTTAATGAGCCTATGCTTCCATTTGGGGTATTATAGTAGTTTGACTGTTAAAAAAAAACAAAAACACAAGGCCTACCATTTGTAAAAGTAGACACTCCAGGGTATCTCATAAGGTGCATATTGTGCCTTAACATGCCCCCATTTCTTTACCAATATATGCCAAAGTATGTGGTAAAAAATAATTTTGTGCATTTTTTACATACGGATTGCATTTTTGTTAGACATTTTGTATATTTCATATGTGCCACTAAGTTCAAACCCCCCAAATTATGCTCAGCTACGTCTTCTGAGTAAAAGGACACCCCCATTGTATGTCTTTGGCACTATTTCGTGAAGCTACAGTGCCATACAGGAGACCTGTCCTTTTCAGTATTCACAGTAGAAATTTGAGAGACGGATTTAATGAGCATATGCTTCCATTTGGGGTATTATAACAGTTTGACTGTTCAAAAAAAAAAACACAAAGGCCTACCATTTGTAAAAGTAGACACTCCAGGGTATATCATAAGGTGTATATTGTTC
Organism: Pelobates fuscus; assembly: GCF_036172605.1. NCBI lineage: Eukaryota > Metazoa > Chordata > Amphibia > Anura > Pelobatidae > Pelobates > Pelobates fuscus. Next base: position 201,302,222 of record NC_086318.1, read on the forward strand.
CTTAGCATGCCCCCATTTTTTCACCAATATATGCCAAAGTATGTGGTAAAAAATATTTTTAGGGCATTTTTTTTTTACATCCGGATTGCATTTTTGCTGGGCATTTTGTATATTTCATATGTGCCACTAAGTTCAAAACCCCCAAATTATGCTCAGCTAAGTCTTCTGAGTAAAAAGACATCCCCAATGAATGTATTTGGCACTATTTTGTGAAGCTACAGTGCCATATAGGAGACCAAGCCATATCAGTTTTTACAGAACTTTGAATTTTGACGCTGGGCCTATGTGCAATTTCCAAGCATCTTCGCAGGTTTTAAATTCAAACTACCCCACAAAGGCCTACCATTTCTTAAAGTAGACACCCCAGGGTATTTCAAAAGGCATATTTTGAACCTTAGCGTGGGATCATTTTTCCGCTAGCTTTTTCTGCCTTTTTGACACACAAAGTGAGTTTGCACAGTATATTTTGCAAACCTTATGTGTACCACCACTCTATAATACTTCATATGTTGCTCAGCTATGTCGGCTGAGTACAAAAATACCCCCGTATGTACCTTTGCCAGGTATATGTGGACATCGGAGGGGCACATTTGGGACACAGCCATTCCAGTTTTTTTTTTCCCAAGCTTTAAATATTTACGCTGTGCCCATGTCCCATTTTAGAGTATTTTACCAGGCTATATGATCCAAATACCCCATAAAGCCATACCATTTCTTAAAGAAGACATCCCAGGGTATTTCAAAAGGCATATTTTGAACCTTAGCGTGGGATCATTTTTCCGCTAGCTTTTTCTGCCTTTTTGACACACAAAGTGAGTTTGCACAGTATATTTTGCAAACCTTATGTGTACTACCACTCTATAATACTTCATATGTTGCTCAGCTATGTTGGCTGAGTACAAAAATACCCCCGTATGTACCTTTGCCAGATATATGTGGACATCGGAGGGGCACATTTGGGACATAGCCATTCCAGTTTTTTTTCAAACTTTAAATTTTTACGCTGTGCTTATGTCCCATTTTAGAGTATTTTACCAGGCTATATAATTCAAACTACCCCACAAAGGCATACCATTTCTTAAAGAAGACATCCCAGGGTATTTCAAAAGGCATATTTTGAACCTTAGCGTGGGATCATTTTTCCGCTAGCTTGTACCAGGTGTAGTGGTAATAAGCGTTTTTTCTGCCTTTTTGACACACAAAGTGAGTTTGCACAGTATATTTTGCAAACCTTATGTGTACCACCACTCTATAATACTTCATATGTTGCTCAGCTATGTCGGCTGAGTACAAAAATACCCCCGTATGTACCTTTGCCAGGTATATGTGGACATCGGAGGGGCACATTTGGGACACAGCCATTCCAGTTTTTTTTTTCCCAAGCTTTAAATATTTACGCTGTGCCCATGTCCCATTTTAGAGTATTTTACCAGGCTATATGATCCAAATACCCCATAAAGCCATACCAGTATAATACTGTGATCTGTGTTTTGATCACTGTAGGCAGTGATCGACTGGCAGGGAAGGGGTTAATTTTTATTTGGACTGGGTAAAGGGGGGTGTTTTTTTTTTTTTTTTACTTAAACGTTATTAAAACTTTTTTTTAACTTAATTTTTAACTTTTTAAACCTTATTTTGAAACGTTTTTTTAATGTTAACCCCTAGTTAGCCTAACACCAAATCCCCCAATTCCCCACTAACTTCCACCCTCCCCAGCTAGCGAAATATATAATTTTAAAATACTTAAATTAATTAATAAAATAAATTTAACCCCTGAGGGTTAAAAAAAAAAAAGTCAGATCATAGTAAAATGCAATCCCTGCCAATTGATCACTGTAGGGAAGGGGTTAATTTTTTATTAAAATGGTAAAGGGGGGTGGGATTTTAAATAAACTTTATTTTTTTTTTTTACACAGGGAAGCAGATCAGCACTGATCCGTCTCCCTGCACTTCACACTGAATCCGGAAGTGCAGGGAGGCGGAAGGTGAGTATACACAGCACATGTGCTCGCTCTGACATGCTGTCAGAACGGGCACATGTGCTGGGACAGCCCGATCCGGTGCTCCCGGTCTGCCTCTAATACAGAGGCAGACTGGAGCACCATTAACCCCGTGATCGCCGCGATTGCGGCGATCTGGGGTTAATTTTACCGCGTGACGGACGAGGTCCGTCACTCGTCATTAAGGGTTTCCCCTGAGTGACGGACCTTGTCCGTCACTCGTCGTTAAGGGGTTAAGTGTCACAAAGATTAAATATTTTGTTTTACAGTTTAACTCATGGATGGCATTGTGTCTCAGGGCTCTTTTGATCATTGAAAACAATCTCGGACACCTGTGATAATTAGATTGCCAGGTGAGCCCAATTTAAGGAAAAACTACTAAAGGAGGGTGTTCCACATTATTAAGCAGAGCACCATTTTCATGCAATATGGGGAAGAAAAAGGATCTCTCTGCTGCCGAAAAGAGTGAAATAGTTCAATGCCTTGGACGAGGTATGAAAACATTAGATATTTCACGAAAATTTAAGCGTGATCATCGCACTATTAAGAGATTTGTGGCTGATTCAGAGCAGAGACGGGTTTGTGCAGATAAAGGCACATTGAGAAAGATTTCTGCCAGATCCATGCATCGGATCTAGAGAGCAGCTGCTAAAATACAATTACATAGCAGCAAACAGATATTTGAAGCTGCTGGTGCCTCTGGAGTCCCACGGACATCAAGAGTCCTCCAGAGTCTTGCAACTGTGCCTAAACCTTCTATTCGGCCACCACTAACCAATGCTCACAAGCAGAAACGGCGGCATTGGGCAGAAAAATACATGAAGACTAATTTTCAAACAGTCCTGTTCACTGATGAGTGCCGTGCAACCCTGGATGGTCCAGATGGATGGAGTAGTAGATGGTTGGTGGACGGCCACCCTGTTCCAACAAGGCTGCGACGTCAGCAAGGCAGTGGTGGAGTACTGTTTTGGGCCGGAATCATGGGAAGAGAGCTGGTTGGCCCCTTTAGGGTCCCCGAAGGCGTAAAGATGACCTCTGCAAAGTATGTGGAGTTTCTGATTGACCACTTTCTTCCCTGGTACAGAAGGAAGTACTATGCTTTCCGTAATAATTGCATAATCATTTGGAACAGGGTGTATATAGCACGTAATGAACATATTCCACTGTTCTGTGCAATGGTTGCATGAGACATAAAATTAAATTCAACAACACTAGCTTGACTTACATTGGCTTACTCATTGTTTGTTTACCTTATTTCAGATTTTTGAGAAAGAAAGAAATGAGAGGGCCCCCAGTTTTGACGACGCCCTCATAACTGGACATCGCCTACTGGAGTTGTGTGAGAAAGGTATGGCAATTTTGTTTATATTGAGGGACGATTGTCATCACAGTAAAAAGTGTTCATACATAGCAAAGAGTAGCGTGGGTGCTGTTATAGTAGTGGGGTGAGGTATTTTATTTATAATGGTAGCATGAAGTGCTGTTGCGTGCTCATATCGTATGTGAGCCCCCTGGGTTGGAGGTTGAGTGCGCGTAAGGATGTTGTCTTAATGTGAGTGGGCCATGACTACATTTTCACTTGCCAATGGCCCTTAGTTAAATCAAATTCCGATCCCTGATATATAAACTATTCTAGTCACTATTTGAGTCTCTAGTTATTTCTAGAGTGTTCCTGATTTCTGGAGGATTTCAAAATGTTTCTGTACTCTACCTCTTCATGACAGTAGAGAACAGATATTTACAAGCGTGTATGTAATGAGAGGCCTTGTGGCTCAGCTATTGTTACCAGGCTATTTTGTTATGTTTAATGTTAGCATTGTGTTAATTCCTAGATAGATTTCGAGATACCTTTATATTGCAGGAAATACATTGTTTGCAAAAAATACAGCTAATTGTCCATGTCATGATTAATATTAAGTTAAAGCAACCATGGTTTGTATCTAGTTTCTTGATACTAGTAGTGTAGAATTCTGGGAAATGTAGTTTTCCATCTTGTTGTAAGAGTTTGCTGTTTCAGTTCACAATATACTTTGTATCCAGTGAGCAGCATGTTCTGCTGAGCAAACAGATAGAAATGGCAGGGCACATGTATGAGTGCTGACTGCTGTTTGCCTTGTGCAGCTGTTCAAATATTAGTTTGCTTTTGGTGAATGACTGCTAACCCTGTTCTAATCATTTCATTTCCTGGCTTTGCTAAACTGATCATTTATTCTAACCATTTCTTGCTATAGCAATCAGGGTAGGGCACCATCTCCGTGCGAAGAGTATTTTATATCTTGACACTTATTATGCAAAACTTGTTACAAATGTAGTGGCGTTTACTATTTTTCAATATGAATATTTCCATGTAACTGTGGCTCACTGTACTTAAAAATATACTTCTGGGTGTGTCAATTTTATGTGTTGTGTTCACATGCAGTTCAACAGGAGTAGGACTTTGCAAGTGAACTGGATTTATAATAAAAAAAACATTAATAAAATCTTTTTGTTAATACCATATTTCACTGGTTGTTCAGTCCAAAAATTGGTTCAAATTCAATTCATCACATAATAGTCGCATAATTGACCATTGCTGTTTTTGTTGTGAAACATTCTTATTCTTGAAAACTTATGGCAAACATCCTACTGATCTTAAACTGAAGAGAGGGTTTGTTACCTACCCGTTCATTGTATTTTAGTACATTTTATCTATGTAATGCATTATGAAATGACAAGAGGACAGGGATCAGGTTTAGAATTGACGTAATGCATTAGAAAATATGCTGTGTGATGTTATCAGCAACTATAATGTTATGAGCAACTATTAAAAAAAAACTTTGAATAATGGTCACATATAATATCACATAGACTGAATGATTTAGGATACGATATTTAATGCTTGTGGATCAAAAATAGTCCCGGAGCATTGACATAAAAATCTTTATAGCACCTCTCCTTGGCTATAACTACTCATCCAATACCTCCCACCATTTAAAACTTCCAAGTCTTATTAACCACAAAACAAAGACATTGGAAAGTTTGATGAAAATAATCATTTTACTTACAGTTATTAAACATGTAAGTTCAATATAAGTATAATTAGTAAACACAACAGCAGAAAAATAGTGTCACAATGTCATGTAATGCATCTAAAAGCGAGTAGTGTACGGCTGTAGAGTGTGTATGTGTGTGTCATAGGGTCTGTAATGTATGTTTATAGAGGCTGTACAGTGTGTGTGTGTTTTCTTCTAGGGGCTGCAGTGCAAATGTGTATAGTCAGGACTGTATTTAATATTGATTGTACCCTGGGCAATCATTTGTTCGCCCCCCCTGGTTTCTGCCCCCCACCTCACTTCAATCCCTGGGATACAATCACACCATACACTTTAAGAGCCCTGGTGCAAGAATTGTTTTGGGTCTCCCTATTGCAAGGGTGGCCAAAATGTAGTTTCCCATCTGTCGTGCAACTCCAATCATGCTTTGACAGCTGGGGCGCTACTATGTGTCTGTGTACCAGCAGACTGTAGGCACAAGAGGGGATAGAGTGTGGCATTTCTGCTCTGCACATAAGTAAGTATCTTTGTGCCGGTTGCCCGGCGCGTTGGTTGCTATGGCGCCCTGTGCAGCCACACAGCTCGCACACCCCTATGACCAGCCCTGGGTGGAATAACACAACAAAAGATATTTCCTTCTAATGTCATTTTTCTAACACGTCAAATGCGCAATAAAGCTGCATTTTGTGGTATGTTCTCCTTTGGTATAACTTTATTAGTTACTGTATTTACAAGCTGTTCTACTTTTCACTTTCCCCATGTCACAGCTGCATTCCAAGCCTTTCATGGTACCATGGTAATAAATACTCTCATGTGTTACTTGTTCTCAAAATTCCATTTCCTAACTTAGATATCATTTGTCTTAGTCATAGTTGTGTTTCTTGGATTGCCTGCTATTTTGAATTGTCTGCTATGAGGCCCTCTGCTGGCCTTTAACACATTGTTTTAACCAAAACCTCATTCTATTTTAATCCTAATTGTATGTTATCATACCATCCCATTGTCAGCAAAGCTCCCTTAAATCTGTATGACAAATAAGGGCCTTTTTTGTGTAGAAGTTTAACTATGAAATTATTGTCATCATTTCTAGCAAAAGGAACATAAGGACAGACACCGTAAAAGATAAATTTGCTTTCTTTTAAAGGAAGACTAAAACATTAGGAATATAAACCTGTGTTCCCAAAGCGGTAGTACCCTAGTCCATAGTCAGGTTAATTGTCATGTAAGTGTCCCCAATTTCCACTAAAAAATTTTTTAAAAGGACTTTATTCAGCCTTTTCCAGCCCTGAGACTGTCTCTGTGCTGATGACTTCTCTGCCGTATCGAGGTGGCCTTGCTTCCTTGTCACTGGTCATAGAGGAGCATTGGGGACCTGATACGCATTCACAGTAAATCCAATTTTTTCTTATGAGCTGCAACACCATATGAACAAGTTTAACACAGTTATTGCACCAGAAGCACTTTTAATGGCTGTCAGTATGACAATTTGTCATAAATGTGTTTATAATGTTAGCTTTTGTAGGTGGTGCCGTTAGATAACTGATTGGGGAGAAAACCTGATGTCTATATATTTTTCCTGGAGGTTTGAGTACAGTGCCAAATTGCCATAATAAAAGAGATGACAGAACTACCAATGTCTTTTTATTGTTTTATATACTGGACCTAAGGAAGAATGCATTGGCTTTTTTTCTGGATTATTTTTTTCCCATTTGCAACTGTAGCAGGGAGTAGGATAGGGTTAATGGTTGATTTAGGGGGGATGGCTGGCAACCTTTTTCTTGGGAGATGAGTAAAACTTTTTTTTTATCTGAGATGGAATCCTGATTGCTCGCACATACAGTAGTCCCACAGTGCAAAAGCCCTTCACAATGAGACTGTATCCAACAACCCCTGCATACTAGAGGCCAGGGGGAGATATTGCCCCTCTGCCCACCTTGCCAGCCCTCATCTGGAATAATAGCACTGCGTTTGAATTTGGAGACATGAGGTTGCAGGACTTTGAGAAAGAAGGGATAGAAACTATTAAACTATTAGAGAGACCACTAACTTGGTCAGGCCCTGCACAGCACAAATCCTAAATTTGTTAGTAAGCTCATATGAAGAGCAGTCATCTCTTACAAAGGGATGTAGGCTATCAAATCTATAAATGAGCGGATGTTTAATGATTTCAGAAAATTTTAGCTAAATCTGTATATTAATCTTTCTTTCCCAATTATGCTTTTTTGCAGACGATATCCCACCCGATGAAGTAAAAAGTTCAATTGATTCTTTGCAGACGGAATGGAAAGAGACAAATAGTCAAATAGAAGAGTTAAATAATAGGATCCAGTACCAAGATGCAATTACAGCTGTGTTCAGAAAGCTGCAGGTTTTGGAAGAAAATATAAAGCAAGAGGAGGATTGGTTAAATGCCCCAAATAAGGCTTCTCAGGAGCAGTCACTTAGCGAAATAAGTCAGGTTAGTAACTTATCATGAACACAGCTAAAATAAATATTACAGTAGTTCTACCTATGAACACTTATTAAACCTTGTATGAATAACGTACACAGTATTTGTAAAATATTATATGGATCTCCCACCTCTCTAGTCACATCTGTGGAGATGACAATTCTTTTGTTTTTTTAAAAAAAAGCACCGACAATTTTGTATTGAAATGAGAATGTTTTGTACTTTGTGCTGTTGCAAATAATTATCGCTTTGGCCTTGATTTTTACCGATTTCCCCATATGGAGGAGGTGGCTGCAGAACCTGCATGCTACTGGATTTTGTTAAAATGAGTACAATCTTTCAAAGTATTTTGTGTCTTCTTAAAGGGGATGTTTTGTAGAAATTTAGGAACAAAATATAAACGCATTTTTTTTATACTTTTAAAACATTAGACAATTCTATAAATGAATTGTGATCAATCACGATACCGCTGTATTCAGTCAATACTAGATCTGCCACCTTATAAAATCTTCTTCATACTAACTTTTAGAACCTCCGTAATGGCAAGCTCCTGGACAAACTTGATGTTAGGAAGCAGCAGCAGGAGAGAATGATTTGTTTGTTAGCTACTGTTAACCTGTTTGAGTTTAAACTAATGTAACAATCCACACTTCAGTGCAAACTTGTGTCAGGAAAACAATGCTGATTGTTTGTCTGTTATGTTTGTAAATTCTTGTTTACAGGAAAGACTTAGCAAGCTTAACGACCTGAACACCGAGGTGGAAAATCTAAAATCGAATGTAATATCCCTAAGCTCCCAACCAAGTGCTCCGGTTTTTATTCAGCTCAGTTTCAACGAATTTAATAACCACTACCAGAACGTAAAGAACCAAGTGGAGCAAGAAGTCCAGAAATATCAAAAAGGTTGGTCCTGTACTATATTATGACCACCCAGAATACGTATAATGAATGAAATACAAAGGGACAACCTGATAAGGGTCCAATTCCCTAGAATGGGATCTGTGTGAAAATGAAAAACACTTTCATAGCGTAAAAAAGTAAATATAAATGGTGTTTAAAGTGAGATTAGAAATGCACTCACAAACAAACGAATATTCAGGCCTTTCACCCTCTCAGGGGTAATAAGATGAGCACAGAAGGTCCTCCAACACGGTATATGTGGATATAAAAAATGCAATAATAGTGAAGAATGTTTGGAAATATATAAATTCACATTTATTTATTGCACTTACAAATTTTCAGCATAAAAAAGGCATCTCTCCATAAACATATGGAACTCCTGGTGATGATAATCGAGTATCCACAGTCCAGAGTCAGGAAGAAGATACAGCATACAAATAAAATAAATAAAAACAATAGTACATAAGTAAATGAGAAGTGTAGTGAGAAGTGTAGTGTACTTATGTACTATTGTTTTTATTTATTTTATTTGTATGCTGTATCTTCTTCCTGACTCTGGACTGTGGATACTCGATTATCATCACCAGGAGTTCCATATGTTTATGGAGAGATGCCTTTTTTATGCTGAAAATTTGTAAGTGCAATAAATAAATGTGAATTTATATATTTCCAAACATTCTTCACTATTATTGCATTTTTTATATCCACATATACCGTGTTGGAGGACCTTCTGTGCTCATCTTATTACCCCTGAGAGGGTGAAAGGCCTGAATATTCGTTTGTTTGTGAGTGCATTTCTAATCTCACTTTAAACACCATTTATATTTACTTTTTTACGCTATGAAAGTGTTTTTCATTTTCACACAGATCCCATTCTAGGGAATTGGACCCTTATCAGGTTGTCCCTTTGTATTTCATTCATTATACGTATTCTGGGTGGTCTCCACTTTTGTCTTTTTGTAACATATTTCCACAGGTGGTTGTGAAGTTCACCTGGAACTATCTCAGTATACGTGTTTTCTCTTAGTGTATATACTTTATTTTTTCGTTTCTGTACTATATTATGTTTCAATAAAAACTGTTTGTTTGTTTTTTACATTCATTTTTTTTTTCACATTCATTTTTAGACTTAAGTTAAAAGAAATCATCCCATAAGCTGTAGCGGTTCATGCACTGTCCTAGGTGTGATTTACTGGGGATTTCATAAATTGGTCTGTTGATTATCTGATCAGTGCTTCCGGCAAATGTCACAGAGTCAGTTTTCTGTCAAAATCAAAAGCTATTATATTTTGGGTTTATTCACAATTGGGTTTGTGGAGAACTGCAAGTTTTAGATTCAACTGAATGAATTGGAGACATTGTCCAGCTTTTCTCCTTTGGCTTACATTTTGCCATAACACCTGCTCTAGAGAATAAACCTCAATATTAACAATAATTAAATAAAAAAATTCCTATGACAACAAAAATCTAGATTCTGTCTTTTTCAAGTAGTGGTAATGCAGTATTTGTATTAAAGCACTGTTAACTTTTTTTTTTTTTTAAGCATTGGAATGTCAGCCAAGTCAGAATTACCTGTACACACGGAAAGTGCTGAAAGACACGTTAGTGGATTGTCGGAGCCAGTTACAATCCCTCTCGACTGGCCTCTGCGACCCCATCTCAGTAGAACAAGCCTCGAAGCAGACAAAGGTGGGTTTCAGTTACTCTAATAGCGAATTCATAAGAATAGAGTAACACACTGTTTATTGTTGTATGTGTTTTGTTCCACCATTAATTATTCCCTCATTGGTAATGGTAGAATTAAAGTGCAAGTGATATGCCTAACACATGCGTTCATTTTAAAGATCCTAAAATTCAATATATACATTGTGCTAGGTAAATATCTTGCAGTGTTTGTATGAAATTCACATTCACTTTAAATGGGGGATGTCAGCTGTCATTTAATATTAAGTTTACTTATCCCTATATATAACAAATGTGTACTTGTGAGGCATTAAAAATAAAGTTAATTGTGAAATCTATATTTTATTTATCCTGGAACTGGGTGTCTCAATCTTAGCTCCCTGTCAATCATTGTTATTGGCACTTCTTTGTATCTGCCTGTAAGCATTGTGAGCATCTGTATTCATTAAATTCTACGAAGTTGTCTGTCATTGACTTCCATTGTGAATTTTAGCCTTTTGTACACGACACTGTGCAAATTTACAGGTCTAAACAACGAGCTGCTACATACAGTTATTTTGTAACACATTCAGCTTTATAGGTTGAACTTCCACCACCATACTTTTAAAATTCCAAATGATGTTTAAATGCACACATTACCATCCTAGTATTTTGTTTCCAGCACTGTGAAAAATGACATTACTTTTCAGCAATTATTGCCATGTCATTTTCTTTTTATGTGCCAATTCATGTGTACAGACTACTAAAAGGAAAACAGTGTGGCTCTATCAGACTCTATCAGCTGACTGTTTAGAACAAACCAGCTTAGTTTTTTTTTTTTTTTTTAAAGTATTATTTCTATGTAGTCAATCTATAGCAAGTTTATTTACCATTACCAATTGAAGATCTGACAGTGTTTTAGTGTGATCATCTTGGAAATGCATTGCGATTTTTAAAACCTTAGAGACACATTGTTATAGAAGAAACGCTAAATAACTGTAGAACCATGCTTTAGCCTATTACCTCCAAGCATTTCAGTGTGCAGGCTGGAGGTAATGTTTATTTTAACTACTGGATTAGGATGAATGTTCTCTGTGCACCAGGGAGCTAGAATTATTTTATTTTTATTAAATAAATAAATAAATGCTCACAGTTTTAAAGAGCCGTATGATGGCTCAGAGAATATTCAATATGACAACACCACTTTAATTCTTTTTAATGATTAAAGATCTTAGTGGTTAACCACATTTGCCCTTTCAGATTCTTTTACAGACAATTGAAGATCAAAAAGAAAATTTAGATAAACTCTATTCAGAAATACGATTGCTGGAGAAACGGGCACCAGATGATAAATTAAAGATCTACCTAATGGAGTGTACGGATTTAGAGGATCAGTGGATGGTGTTACGCAGTTGCTGCTCGGAACATATCAGTGTTCTGGAGGATATCTCTTCTAAACTACGAACATTTGAGGTAAGGAAAACAAATCAAAGGCTATTGATTCCATTTTAGTTCTACAGCCAACACTATTTGTCTAAAGGGTTTTTTCACTACACCCAAAACTTTATATAACAATTTGTTTTTCTATACTGTTAAGCTTGCATGAGTTCCATCATTAAACAGACACTCTAAATCCCTAAAGCACATTAGCTTGCAAAGATGCTTTATGTGTGCAGAGTCTGTCTTATTTTTTTTCAATAAAAAAGTCTTGTTACTTCCTGGGTTGTTTAGGTCAGTGGAGCTAAACCAAGAGGCAGCAATTGCCCAGGTCGCCTACCTTGCAAAGACTTCTCATTAAGCTGCATTGGGAAGTCTGTGATTGGACAACCACAGAAAGTCTAGTTTGGGGAAAAGGGAAGGGCCTGTAAAGGCTGCATATTTTAAGCTGTTTTTAGATATACCCCTAACGAAACAAATGCACAATTAAATGCATGCATGTAATCTTTGGGGTGTATTTTCTAAACTTCAAATGTAAAAAAAAAATTCTTTGGCATGTTTTTTTTTTTTTTTTTAGAGTGTTCCTTTAAATTAACCTTCATTACCTGAACCGATTGGTTGTTTTAACTAACCTTTTTGTATATTTAGTGAGTTAATAAAAGTGATGCACAGTTTATCTGAACGATGGTAGTGCAGTGTGCAGTTGGTTCCATGTAGATTCCCTATGATTTGTGCTGCTTAGAGAAACTGTTAATAACATGGACCCTTGCTAGCATTTGTAAACGTTGAAGATGATAATTCTTTGAATATCATCCAAGAAATGTTAATTAAGGTGACATTCTTTTTATCAAGAATTCCAATTGATACTATGTGAAAGAACATGTTTGAGCGGTTGGTGAAAAGTGTTTTATATTTTAGTGATTACATCTGATTGACAAGTCTCTCATCTTGGCTTATTATCATACAAGGCCCATTACCTTGTGCATTTTACTTAGTAGGTGGGTCTCTGGACAGTAGCTTGTTGTGAATTTTACTATGTCTTTTATATAACCATGGAATTATGTTTCTCCCTTATGTCCAGTGTTTGTCTCACTGGTTACATGTAGTTAGATCTTTTTGTTATTACCGGTATGTTATGATTTTTTTGAGGTACAAAGAAGGGAAGCATAGTTATCAAATGCATGATTTCTTGTTGTGACCTGGTTTACTATGGAGGTTGCTTAGTATGAGCCAAATATTCTCTGATTTTGTGCACCCTCTGGAGGTCATACAGGGTATAGTTCTGCTGTTTTGTGCTAAATATATTGTATGGAAAAGGGATTTATCATTGTGTAGTGGTTCTTTTAAGTAGCATATTAAAAAATAGAATCCGTTTTAATCTACATTGCAAATTTCTTAATAATATGTCACATTTATTAAATTAGTGTGTTATAGATTGGATCCACAGGTCCTTTTAATGTCATACATTTATCAGAGTTAATATGAGAATCCTGGCACATTTCAGTCCAAAACGAAAAATAAACACTATGTTTTAATTAGTGAATGGATAAAAGCATTGATTTAATGTAATAGAATAAAAAAGTAATAATAATTTCAAGTACCGAAGTAAAGAAAAGATGGGAAGTAGAGCTGTTTGCACTCCTAACCTTAACATCAACAGTTTACTTAACAAATCTCTCTTCCTGCTATCACTGATAATGTCAGCAGATATTCTGTGTGATTGCACACCAATGAAAGCAAGAGGGTAAAACATAATTAGAGATAAAAGCTGTACACACACTGGATGCTTGTGTTCGACAGTGTTTTGTGACACTTAACTTTGATTTTTAAACCAAGCAGAGATTTGTTTAACCCCTTAAGGACCAAACTTCTGGAATAAAAGGGAATCATGACATGTCACACATGTCATGTGTCCTTAAGGGGTTAATTTTGGTGCGTAAACTACTTGCTTGTGTTCTCCTATTTTTGTATTTGTATTAGTTGCTGAGATGTTAATTCACTAGGTAATTGTGGTATTTGCTAAACTGATTAATATACGGATGTGCTCTTATTGTACTTTTATTATATTTATCCTCATGTTTAATGTTGCCCATATTTATTATGGAATGGTCTATTTAAATATATGCACAATAAAAATGAACAAGTTGAATGCCTCACCTATCAATACGTACATAAATCAAAATTACGTTTGCCTGCTAAGCCATGGACAATGGGGAGAGTTACATATGAAAGGGTTAATAGCACTAAGCCTCTCGATATACATGCTCAACATCCTTAACAGGCCATATATGAACAACAGATTAACTCCAAATTCTTACCACACGTCCCCAAGTTATCACTAACTCACTACTGCCACCAAGACATCATATTGGGTATCTTACATTTATACATACTAAATGTGGGTACATTATTGATAAGCAGTAAGTCAGTTGATAGCATGATAAACAAAATTACCTTCTAAGGAAAATGTTGATTCCAAGTGCCAAGACATTATTTAATTAATATTTTTATAAAGGAAAATTAGTCATTATTAATATAACAGAAAATAAACAAACAAGAACACAATTATAAAAAGACAATAAAAAACAATTCTGGATAAAAACTAACAAAGAACAGTAATGCACCGTTTCCATTGAGCTGTACAGTTCGGGTCGGTTCGGTCTGGTACGCTATTTTGAGTTTTTCCATTATAAACGTGGCCCATACAACCGAACCGAACCGCACCATTCCTGAGCCCCCTTCAGATGAAGGTCCAGAAGAAATGGTACGGTTAGGTCGGGGCTACGAGCGTCACACTATACAATCCATTGATTGGCGGACATGAAAACGTCAATGCTCACGACAAATGACATGCTAGGCATTTGGTCTAAACCCCGGCATGCCTCCTGGCGGTCCGACTTGCAGTGGAAACGCTGACCTGAATAGGCTCGACCATACTAACCCTTCCAAACTGTACCGAACCGAACCGTTCTACTCAGTGAAAACGAGGCATAAGTAAGTCACTGTGGGAGCCTTACAGTTCTTTAGATAAAGGAAATACGATAAGATTATTGGGTTGGTATCTCATTATCCTATTATATATCCAGTGTCTCTATGTCTGCATTGGGCTACCCAGTTTACAAACAACCTTTATCTTATAGACCCAGCAATACATCCAGCCAATGGATTTGTATGTGCCTTTCATGTCCACTTATCTCTCTCTCTGTGCATTTACCAGTCTAGTGTATTTGTTTTACAGTTTTGCAGATATGACAGGTACTTTACCTACTTTATAATCACGTATTGTATCAGTATTGCTATCTGTTAAATCCCCACAACATACAAAGTTTTACATCCATTATAATTTGTGTAGAAACGTCAATGTGGTTTAAATCTTGCAAGCACAGAGTGAATCTAATAATGTTCTGTACGTGACAGTTGCTATGGTCGCCTTAGTACACAACCAGAGATTTCTTCCTGTAAACATTTTTTAGGCTTCCGTAGTGGTGACTTATTATCACTTCTCCCATAATGCTTATCCAGTCAGAATGGTGCCTGGGTATCTTGAGTGTAACAATGTCTCTATCACTAGTTCACTAAATGCAAGGTGGGAGGACTTTGTGCAAACTAGTTTAGGGAAAGAAACAATAGGAGTTAGACTTGAAATCTTTTTAGTATTTCCTTCTTGGTATGCATATTACATATGCCTGTCTGGATCTTCTCTTCCTATATCGCTGTTACTTTACTTTCACAATTGTTTTATTATAAATGTCTTTGCAATGTCTTTTATCCTTTAGTTTGCTTTGTATGATCAGCCAAATTTTATTCTGCAGACATTTAGAACTGGTTCTCTGATGTTCTATTTGTATTAAGGTCAAGTAGGAACCCAAACATGATGTCCATTAATTCGTTTTTTTTTGTTCTGTATTGTAATTTGTTCTCCCCTCTGACAGGCTTGTACATTAAGACATGAATAAAATGTTTTCATGTACGACCAATGCTGATCATTTAGATTAATTTGTGCTATCAAAAGGATAGTTGGCAGAATTGTAACTTTGTTCTAATGCTTTGTAGTATTAGATTTGGAGATTTGTCCAAGACGCTCCTTACTTTTTTAGAAGATAACATTTTAATTGGACTTTTCTATATTGTGCTCTGGTGTAAAATAAATTACGGTACCAGTTACCCTCCTGATTCTCTTAAAGGGACACTATAGTCGCCTGAACAACTTTAGCTTAATGAAGCAGTTTTGGTGTATAGAACATGTCCCTGCAGCCTCACTGCTCAATCCTCTGCCATTTGGGAGTTAAATCCCTTTGTTTATGAACCCTAGTCACACCTCCCTGCATGTGATTTCTCAATGCTTTCCTATGGACGTCCAGCGTCTTCTCACTGTGATTTTCACAGTGAGAAGTGCGGAAGCGCCTCTAGCAGCTGTCAGTGAGACAGCCACGAGAGGCTGGATTAACCCTAGTGTAAACATAGCAGTTTCTCTAAAACTGTTATGTTTACAGGTGCAGGGATAACACTAGATGGACCTGGCTCCCAGACAACTTCATTGAGCTGAAGTGGTAAAGTCGTGTTAAAGTAGATGAAGATTTGGTCCAGCAGGTCTGTTAAGGAGTTGTTCAACCTCCAGGAACATTGTCTAGCATGGTGGAGCAATGAGGTGATGCATAGTTGGATCGGACTTTGACCAGGGCAGGATATCCACAGCCAATATAATTAATCTGAATGTATATATTGTGGATTGCCGAATAGAACATATAGTCTTTATCTGTTGGACACAGAGCATATATTACAATTCTTTATCAAGTTATGCATGTTTTGTTTTTTCCCCAAAATGTCCAATTTTCACATCATTTCTAAATTAAATGGGAACTGTCACTTCCCTGGAAATTATTCCTCTGAGTAAAACATTTTAAATAATATATAACTTGTTTTAACATTTTTACTGTAATACTTCATATTCTTATAAATGTATGTTAAATATTTAAAAAGGGAATTACTCTAATAATGTCACAATCCAGGCACAGCCATGGCACGAGTTAAATTGAAGGAGGAGATACAGACACAGTTTTAATACTTTGCATCATTTTTCAGAACATGATCTCCAGGATAGAGGTTAAATTAACATAACATATAAAGTTATAGGAAGAATCCTTAAAGCGGCACTGTCATGCCAAATCCCGTTTTTTGTTTGTTTTTTTTAACCCCCCTCCCGCCTCCACTACATCCAATTGACCCCCTAGTCACCTCCAAATACCCCTAAGCCCCCCATATTACCTCTTTTTTATTCTTTATTTTCTGCCCCGATCTATATTCAGGGCGCCGCCATCTTTATGTGGGTAGGTGAAGTCCCTGTGGGACACGTCATCTGCCCACACTAGATAGCACTGAGATTCCCGCACATGCCCAGTGAAACACCTGGACATGCGAACGTGAATTTCATCCATTCATTCATCAGAAAGACGAATGAATGAATAAAAAAAATCAGCCGAACAAACTAACACTGAGTATCAGTGTTAGTTTGTTCGTTCCGTTTATTACAAGGACGGAGCTACCGGCGTGCAGCTCCCTCCTTGTAATATGTAAAAATAGAAGCGGCAGGGAGCAGTGCTCCCTGCCACTTCCTAAGCCCCCCCAGGTCCCCCTCTCACTCTATGGGGGTCAATATGACCCCCAAAATAGCACAAGGGAGATTAAAATCTCCCGAATGCCCCTACTCGCTATACCGCGAGTAGGGGCATGTCCACTAAACAGTGAGCAGCCTGTGGCTGCTCACTGTAGAAAAAAATTACATAAATTACAATAAGGGGGGGGGGGGGCGGACCTATTGTCCTCCCCCTGGTCCCCACCCCTGAGCGGCGGTTGGGGGCCATGAAGACAATGAGGGGGGGGGAACCTACTGTCCTCCCCCCTGGCCCCCACCCCTGAGCGGTGGGTGGTGGCCCTAAATAAAGATTGGTGGGGACCTACTCTCCTCCCCCCGGCCCCTACCCCTGAGCGGTGGGTGGGGGCCATAATGATAATGAGGGGGGGGCTACTGTCCTCACCCCCCTGGCCCCCACCCCTGAGCGGTGGGTGGGGGCCCTAAATAAAGATTGGGGGGGCCTACTCTCCTCCCCCCGGCCCCTACCCCTGAGCGGTGGGTGGGGGCCATAATGATAATGAGGGGGGGGGACCTACTGTCCTCACCCCCCTGGCCCCCACCCCTGAGTGGCGCGTGGGGGCCCTAAATGAAAATCCCCCCCAATCAAGGTGACTAGGGGTCCCAATCCCCTAGTCACCCCCCCCCCCACCCAAATCAAACTATCCCCTACCTACCCCCCTCACCCTAAAAATAGTGAGGGGGGAATAAAATAAGTAACCTGTAAAAAAAAAAATTAAACTTACCATTTGACGTCTTCTTTTTTCTAAGATCTTCATTTTTCAGCCCCAAAAAAGGACAAATAAAAAGCCATCAAAACCCTGAGCGCAAAAAAATAATCCATCTTCACCCATGGAGGGCTCCGCGCAGACTGAGCTACGCAGGGCGGGGGAAGGCTTATAAAGCCTTGCCCCGCCCTGCAATTAGGCTAAGAACACTCTGATTGGTGCGTTTAAGCCAATCAGAGTGCTCTTTGTCATTTTACACAGCGTGGGAAAGTTCTTTGGAATTTTCCCACGCTGTGTAAAATGACACAGAGCACTGTGATTGGATGGCTTGAAATCCATCCAATCACAGTGCTCTGTCATTTTACACAGCGTGGGAAAATTCCAAAGAACTTTCCCACGCTGTGTAAAATGACACAGAGCACTGTGATTGGATGGCTTGAAATCCATCCAATCACAGTGCTTTGTGTCATTTTACACAGCGTGGAATTTTCCCACGTGTGTAAAATGACTCAGAGCACTGTGATTGGATGGCTTGAAATCCATCCAATCACAGTGCTCTGTGTCATTTTACACAGCGTGGGAAAGTTCTTTGGAATTTTCCCACGCTGTGTAAAATGACACAGAGCACTGTGATTGGATGGCTTGAAATCCATCCAATCACAGTGCTCTGTCATTTTACACAGCGTGGGAAAATTCCAAAGAACTTTCCCATGCTGTGTAAAATGACACAGAGCACTGTGATTGGATGGCTTGAAATCCATCCAATCACAGTGCTCTGTCATTTTACACAGTGTGGGAAAATTCCAAAGAACTTTTCCACATTCCAAAGAACTTTTCCACGCTGTGTAAAATGACACAGAGCACTGTGATTGGATGGCTTGAAATCCATCCAATCACAGTGCTCTGTGTCATTTTACACAGCGTGGGAAAATTCCAAAGAACTTTCCCACGCTGTGTAAAATGAGACAGAGCACTGTGATTGGATGGCTTGAAATCCATCCAATCACAGTGCTCTGTGTCATTTTACACAGTGTGGGGAAATTCCAAAGAACTTTTCCACGCTGTGTAAAATGACACAGAGCACTGTGATTGGATGGCTTGAAATCCATCCAATCACAGTGCTCTGTGTCATTTTACACAGCGTGGGAAAATTCCAAAGAACTTTCCCACGCTGTGTAAAATGACACAGAGCACTGTGATTGGATGGCTTGAAATCCATCCAATCACAGTGCTCTGTGTCATTTTACACAGTGTGGGGAAATTCCAAAGAACTTTTCCACGCTGTGTAAAATGACACAGAGCACTGTGATTGGATGGCTTGAAATCCATCCAATCACAGTGCTCTGTGTCATTTTACACAGCGTGGGAAAATTCCAAAGAACTTTTCCACGCTGTGTAAAATGACACAGAGCACTGTGATTGGATGGCTTGAAATCCATCCAATCACAGTGCTCTGTGTCATTTTACACAGCGTAGGAAAATTCCAAAGAACTTTCCCACGCTGTGTAAAATGACAAAGAGCACTCTGATTGGCTTAAACCCACCAATCAGTGTGTTCTTAGCCTAATTGCAGGGCGGGGCAAGGCTTTATAAGCCTTCCCCCCCCCTGCGTAGCTCAGTCTGCACGGAGCCCTCCATGGGTGAAGATGGATTATTTTTTTGCGCTCGGTTTTTTCTTTTTCGCCAGGTTTTTTTTTTTGCCCTCAGGTTTTTTATTTTATTTTAAGTTCGACGGGTATGATGGCTTTTTATTAGGCCTTTTTTGGGGCTGAAAAATTAAGATTTTAGAAAAAAGAAGAAGTCAAATGGTAAGTTGAATTTTTCTTTACAGGTTAGTTATTTTATTCCTCCCTCACTATTTTTACGGTGAGGGGGGTTGGTAGGGGATAGTTTGATTTGGGTGGGGGGGTGACTAGGAGCTGGGGACCCCTAGTCACCTTGATTTGGGGGGGGGGGATTTTTATTTAGGGCCCCCACCCGCCGCTCAGGGGTGGGGGCCGGGGGGGAGGACCGTAGGTCCCCCACCATTCTTATCTAGGGCCCCCACCCACTGCTCAGGGGTGGGAGCTAAGGTGAGAGGACAGTAGGTCCCCCCCCTTATTGTTTTTTAAGGGCCCCCACCCACCGCTCAGGGGTGGGGGCCTGGGGGGAGGACAGTAGGTCCCCCCCCCTATCTTTATTTAGGGCCCCCACCCACCGCTCAGGGGTGGGGGCCGGGGGGAGGACAGTAGGTCCCCCCACCCTTATTGTTATTTAGGGGGCCCCCACCAGCCGCGCAAGCTGGAGGGGAGCTTATTAGGTTTTTTGGGGGGGGGGGGGGGGGGGGGTTTTACAGTGAGCAGCCATAGGCTGCTCACTGCTTACTAGACATGCCCCTACTCGCGGTATAGCGAGTAGGGGCATATTATTTACTAATACTAAGTAATCTTTACTTAGTATTAGTAAATGTGGCTGAAAGACCAATTTAGGTCTTTCAGCCTTTTAGTAGATAGCTCCCTAATACCGTGGGAATTAGGGAGTTATCTACTAAGCGGCTGCAAGATGCAGCCGCGGCAATCAATAGGATCAGAGTTTCATTCATTCGAATGAAATTCCGATCCGAACAAAGTCCTGTATTGCGTTCTAAAAGAAACAAACATACAGTTCTCATTCAGTTAGAACGCAATTCGGCAGTTTCGGCTAAAATGACAGGAAGCATCGCGGGAACAAAAGCTAGGGAGGAAAGCTAGGGATCATGGGAAAATTGCTCTGACCAGCGGAAATGAAGCACATTTTGCTCCTCGGCTGGTCAGAGCTGGTCAAGCGGAGGTATCCTCCATAAGGCAAAGAGTCCCTACTTTGATTTTATGATTTTAAAGAAAACTAAAGATTTTATGATTTTAAAGAAAACTAAAGAAGACAGGAAGAAATGGAGAACAGATCCTGAGAGAGGGGGAGAAGAGGAAGAGATTGAGGAAAGGTAAGTTCGGCATGACAGTGCCGCTTTAATAAGAATCTGTTTGCCTACTTGTCTATTATGGTAGGTTTACATCACACTTTCTTGGAAGTCTTTGCTATTTTACATATAGGTTATGTATATATACTCCTCCTACCTGTATCTTACAGTGTGTTGTAAATCTTAAAAAAACATTCCATTCAAATATGGTTTACTGACTGTTTATCATCATATAATAATACTGCTGTAATGAATACTTGAGTTTTTTTTCATAAGAAAAAAAATCATTGAATTCAAAAATTACCCTTTATAGTAAGGACTATATGATTTGTGTTAATGGTTCTCTAAAACAGACAATAAATGTGTATTAGATTTAATACATTTGCATACATAATATTTTCTCACAACTCATTGTTTAAATCATGACTGTCGGCTATACCTGTCGGGATCCCGCGGGCGGCTGCGAGGGGAGGCTGCACTCCGTTCGCAGTACTCACCCTCCAGCCGTCCGCGGTCCCCTCCTCCACGTGGGCTCGGCGAGCGGCATCCATCCTGCCTCGGATGCCGCCCGCGTCTTCCTCCACGTCCCCCAGCGGCAGCATGCATGACGCTGCACGCTGGGAGACCGCCCAAGATATGACACGCCGGGGTCAGTCACCTGACCCGGCGTTAAAGGCACAGTGCCTCAATCACAGTGGGAGGTTTAGATATCTCCCACGTGTGATTGTTAATTCTGATTGGAAATTATCCAATCAGAATTAACTTGATGGTTTAAATAGTTACCTTTCCTGTTCCTCCTTGCCCTGTTGTGGTCTTTGCTTGCTAGTATTGATACCGAACTTGTGTTTTCTGGTTACGTACTCTCTGGCTTGTTAATCTGACTTTGTGACTTTCTCTTACCCTTTGACCTCGGCTTGTTTCTCGTTATCCTGTCTTCTGGTTCCCCTTACTCGGCTTGTCTCCTGACTATTCTGTGTGTGCTTAGCCCGGCCACTCTAAGGTCCGGTACTGCACCTTTTCTGTGTGTGTGTGTGTTAGCGTGTTGGGTTCCCCGAATTGTGACAATACAAAGTTGTCAATCAATTGACATGACATTTCCATTCTGATTATGAAATTAGGAAGAGAGGCCCATCATTTGACATAGCCTTTGCCTTTACTCAACAATAACAAGAGAAAAGGATTAATTAGAAAAAGATCAGTAGCAGAAACCATTTATGATGAACAAGTACAACGTATCTGCTTCAGAAGATTTTGAATTTCATTTAAACATATGTATAATTTTACCAGCATGTTAGAACTTATTGTATATATAATATATTTGAACTAATGTTAAAGCCCCTCTCATATTTTTTTCCTTCCTCTGTATGTAATAAGAGCCATAAACTCAATGTCTGGTGTTTATTTCATCCAACTATCTATCTTTCTTGAAACTTATTTCTCAAAGGGTGTATTTGGGCTGCCAACTAGTATTAAAGTTGTTTATTTTTTTCCTCCTATAATGGTTTTTAATAGAACTTTATTTTCAGTAAAACTAATCTCATGCTGCATTTTATTGAGTTAGAGTTGAAGTAAAATGACCATTTTATTCTGGGCAACGTTTTATTATGTTAAAGTGGGATAGCTATGTGTGTGACTTTAGCAAGAAGGTTTGTTAACTTTTCATGCAAATTTACATTGCAGGGATTACTGAGCTCTAGAATTGACAGGTATTATCTTGTTAAATGCTAATTAATATTCTTGAAAGTGATCATGTTTACTGAACAATTCTGTATCCTGCTGTGTTAGTTAATCAGACATTTTTGTTTAAGTTATTGGCCAATAACTTAAGAGCAATGACCAGTTTCAATATGTGTGATTGTCAGAAATATTTTTTTATATTCTCTTATTTTGACTATATGTTTGAAAACCAGTTCTGGTTACTATATTTATTGTGGTTGTGCCTTCCCCTGCTTTATAGCCTTAGCCAAATATTTTAATACAATTTAATACTTTTTTTTTTGCACTATTTGGGTGTTTATTTATTTTTCTTTAGTTTGACCATCTGTTATTCATTTATTACTTAGGCCGATTCCAAATCTATCCAAAAATGGGCCAATGATGCAAAAGATTTTGTTCTAAACCAACGTTCTGATTCAGAGGATTCTGAAGGACTGCAGAGACAACTGGACCAGTGCATGGTAAGCATCTCTCTGATGCTAAATATTAAAGACTTATACAATGTTACCTTATTTATGTATCACTCAGTAAGTATTCCATTACTGGGCTATTAACTAATCCCCCCCATGAATAGTTCACAAAAACCAAGCAACCGAAACCTGTGAAAGATTACAGTGACATGGTTAAATGGTTACATTCAGCAGTGACAGTGAATTTATATTTTTGTATAATAAGCGTTCTTTCTGTTAAGGAACTCTATGTATCGTATTGTTAACTGCAGCAGTGGTTATAATGCTAGAGTGTATATATATATATATATATACTGCATGTACTGGAAATATATGGTATACCTACCATGAAAAAAATAATTCTATCATTTTATAGATATTGCTAATTTGTTAAAACTTCATAGTAAAACAAAATTGCAAGTGCATAAAAACAATTGTGTTTAGTTTTTAGCTATGTTTACTTGTTTAACTTTTGCTTCTTTGTCACTGGTATGGTGTAACTTCACATGACAACCAACCCAGACATGTTTCCTGCTATTATTGCTGTCTTCTATTACAGTATATAACATTTTAAAGTTTAAATATATTTCATATATTTGCTTACCTGGAGTGCAACTTTATTTAATACATTTTTGAATACAGTGTTTTTTGTTAATCACTGCATAAAAAGCTTTTAGCAGTTGGTTTTAAGTACTCACAAATAATCAATCAGGGCATGTAAATGAAATAAACAAGAGACCAAAGTGGTCATACGGTAAGGACTAAAGGGGATAACCCGAGTAATTGAATGCCCAAAACCAATAGAGAAAAAAATTAATACTCCACCACAAGGGGAATCAATACTTAAAGGAATCCTATAGTGCCACCCATTTTCCTGGCACTATAGGCTCCTAGAGTGCCCCCCTCCCACAGGACTGAAGGGGTTAAAACCCCTTCAGCCACTTACCTGAATCCAGCGCTGATGTCTCTCGGTGCTGGGTCAGGCTCCGTCCACTCTCCTCCCCCGCCGACTTCAGTCGGTGGGGGAAACCTAGTGCGCATGTGCTGCAATGGATGCGCGCACTTTAGACATCCCCACAGGAAAGCATTATTCTATGCTTTCCTATGGGGAAAATCTGATGCTGGAGCTCCGTGAGGACATCAAGCATCAGATAACAGACCAAAAGTCTGTTTGGATTCCTGGAAGCCCTCTAGTGGCTGTCTGTTAGAAAGCCACAGAGGGCAGACTTAGAGCTGCAAGGTAAACATTGCAGTTCTCTGTAACTCAGCACTAAGTGCAACAGGGACACAGCACCCAGACCACTTCAATGAGCTGAAGTGGTCTGGGTACCTACAGTGTCCCTTTAAGTCCTCACTCAAATCAAAAAAATAAGAAAATTCCAAATTGAACTTTATTAATTAACCTTAAACTTAAATGCGACACACACAACCTATGATTGACCTGATAGTGTATAGAAATCAATCTTTAGATGTATAATATTCTGGAGAAACTCGTCTCTCCCATATTATTACACTAATTGACATTTTAAAGGTAAGGTAGACAAGTTTAAAGGCAATCGTCAGGCACTGCCCTACATATATCAATAGTTCAGTAAGAACTCACTTTAGGAAGTATGTCACTATTCAGGGAAAGATAATTGCATCACAGCAGGTCATGGATCTCCCTACATAAATCAACAGCTCAGTGCGAACGTACTTTAGTAGATATGCCCCATTTCAGGCAATAGGTCAGTTTAACCTATCAGTTTATTACTACAAAATATATGCAATTATAATTATGCTCCCCCAATGATCTCCCCAGGTGATCTAAAACCCCTCCCATCATGAAATGGCTCTTACTAGTGTTTCATATAGTTACTGTTGACATTCATATGTATGAGAGCATAAATATAATGTTTTAACATAACTCATACAACTCAAGCTGATAGAAGGGATTTTACCTTTCTGCTCACTTATCTCCTACTCAAAAATAATCTATGTTCAGTATGGGCTTAGATAATTCTAATTTAATGTGTGGCAAGTGTGTAAATGTGGTACGTTTTCCCAGTTCATACATGTGTAACATGTTTTATGTCTGCCACTCACTGTCAGGGTACCTGGAGTCTCTACCTTTGAGAGAGGTAGAGACTTAGAAGGTTATCCGTCCGGACGCCATGTCTCCTCGGTCTCCCGCGGTTCACTCGGTCTTGCTAACGCCGGCCGCGAGGGAGTCACTTCCTTTTATAACAGAAGGACCGGAGGTAGACGTCATGACGCTAACCCGAAACATCCTGCCACTCAAATCTCGGGAGACGAATCAGGACTCGCCGGAGGCGTGTCCCCTCTCCCTAGCCAGGATACTTAACGGTGGTTCTCTCATTCACTCATTGCCCTGTCGTGGTTCTAGTCCGCCTAGTCACACAGTGCTTTATTATTCACTTGTCTTTTGGTTCTGACCCGGCTTTGTTGTTTACTCTCCTGCCTTTCTGTTATCCTTGACCCGGCTTGTCTCTCGCTTACCTGTCCTCTGTTATCCTCGACCTCGGCTTGTCTCTGACCATTCTATTGTAGTTATACGTTAGTCCGGCCATTCTAAGGACCGGTATACGTATCAGCTACTCTTTGTACTCTGCGTGTTGGATCCCTGACCCGATCCTGACATTACGACAGGGCCATGGATCCTGCAGGTACAAATTGTCAGCTTGGTTCTCCTGATCCTAGGTTTGACGCCATGGATCATAGGATGGATCAGATGGCTCTGGCACTACAGGCGCTGCTGTCTCGTCCTATTAATCCACCTGAGGAGAGGCGTAACACTTCTGCTTCTTCTGTGGGTTCAGGGTTAGAGGTAGCTACTGTAGGTGCTTCTTCCCGAGTTACCCCACCTGTACGTTATGCTGGTTCCCCTGAGAGGTGTCGTGGCTTTTTGAACCAGATCAGTATTCATTTCGAGCTACAGCCCCGTTCATACCCTACTGATAGGGCAAAGGTGGGATTTATTATTACCTTACTCATTGAGAAAGCTCTGAGATGGGCGAATCCGTTGTGGGAGAATGATAATCCATTAGTCTATAACTATAATTCCTTTGTAGCTGCTTTTAAAAGAACTTTTGACCCTCCTGGCAGGAAGGCCAATGCAGCCAGATTACTGTTGCGCCTTAGACAAGACAACCAAACACTTGTGGATTATGCACTAGAGTTCAGGTCTTTGGCGGCAGAGGTAAAATGGAATGAACAGGCCTATATAGACGTATTCTTAAATGGATTATCTGATGTAATACTTGATGAGGTAGCTACAAGAGAACTTCCCGAGAATCTGGAGGACTTAATTTCCTTTATCTCCCGTATTGACGAACGCCTAAGGGAGAGACAGAATACTCGAGATAGAACCGCTAAATCTTTCTCTAGACTAGTACCATCATTTCAAGTTGCTGAAACCAAAGATCCACAGGTTTCAGAACCTATGCAGTTAGGCCTTACTCGTCTCTCAGAGGAGGAGAGACAGTACAGGAGAAGAGAGGGACTGTGTATGTATTGTGGGTTCAGAGGTCATGTACGTTTGAGCTGTCCCAGCCGTCCGGGAAACGCTCGCACCTAAGTTTCTCTAGAGGACAGACCTTGGGTGTTTCGATTTTGTCCTCTACTCATAACTACAAAGAACATAGACTCCTATTACCGGTCTCTTTAACTTGGGAGAAGGGAACTTTAGAAACTATGGCATTGATAGACTCCGGCGCTGCTGAGAGTTTTATCGACCAAAAGTTTCTCACCAAACACACTATCCCATCCCAGTTAAGGAAGACACCCTTGGCTGTTGAAGCCATTGATGGTAGACCTTTAGTTGAGCCTGTGATTTCCCGGGAGACCACACCTCTTTACTTAACTATTGGTATTCTACACAAGGAGGAAATATCCCTACTACTCATTTCATCCCCTTCTGTTCCCATAGTCCTGGGATACTCCTGGCTTAAGAAACATAACCCCGTTATAGATTGGAGATCAGGGGAAATAGTTTCTTGGGGCCAGAATTGTCAAGAGAGTTGTTTAAAGAAAGTGTCACCTCTTTGTAGTGTCAACCCACTTAATAACGCTACTGACTCTACCAAAGTACAGATACCGTCCTTGTATCAAGATTTAAAGGCAGTATTTGACAAAAGAAAGGCTGATACCTTACCACCACATAGGCCTTTTGATTGCAAAATTAATTTACTTTCTGGTACCATGCCCCCCAGGGGTCATGTATATCCTTTGTCCACGAATGAAAACTTAGTTCTAGAAGAGTATATTCGTGAAAACCTAGACAAGGGGTTCATTAGAAGATCCTCCTCTCCTGCTGGGGCTGGATTCTTTTTTGTTAAAAAGAAGGATGGTTCTTTAAGACCTTGCATTGACTACCGAGGTCTTAACAAGATAACCATCAGAAATGTTTATCCGATTCCCTTGATCACCGAGCTTTTTGACCGATTAAAAAGTTCTAAAATTTTCACTAAGTTAGACCTTAGAGGTGCTTATAATTTGGTGAGAATCCACGACGGTGACGAGTGGAAAACTGCATTCAATACTCGATATGGGCACTATGAGTATACTGTAATGCCTTTTGGTCTCTGCAATGCTCCGGCAGTATTTCAGGACCTTATTAATGAGGTTCTTAGGGAGTTTCAAGATGACTGTGTAATTGTATACCTTGATGATATTCTTATACATTCCAGGGATATTGAGACTCACCACAGGCAAGTCAGGAGGGTTTTACACAAACTTCTTCAGCATGGCTTGTACTGCAAACTAGAGAAATGCAGCTTTGACCAATCCCAAACTACGTTTCTTGGTTATGTGATTTCTGGGGAAGGGTTTGAAATGGATCCGGAGAAGCTCCAATCCATACTAGACTGGCCTTTACCTCAGGGTCTCAAGGCTATCCAGAGATTCATTGGTTTCTCTAATTACTACAGACGTTTCATTAAGGGATACTCCTCTATCATTGCTCCCATCACTAACATGACCAAACAAGGGGCTGAGACTAAGAATTGGTCTACTGAAGCTCTTCGGGCTTTTGAGACACTCAAAGAGCTGTTTGCTTCCGCACCAATTTTAGTTCACCCTGATACTACTCTACCTTTCCTACTCGAAGTAGACACTTCTGAGACAGGTATAGGTGCTGTTCTGTCCCAAAGGTTGGGTGTAGATAAACCATTACATCCTTGTGGATACTTTTCCAAAAAATTGTCCGGTACTGAAAGCAGATATGACATTGGTGACAGGGAACTACTAGCGGTTATAATGGCCTTGAAGGAGTGGAGACATTTATTGGAGGGTACTTTGCATCCTGTTACTATTTTGACGGATCATAAAAACTTATCCTATATTGGGGAGGCTAAACGACTATCATCTAGACAGGTTCGTTGGTCCATATTTCTCACTCACTTCAACTACGTACTCACATATAGGCCAGGTTCTAAGAATTCTAAAGCCGACGCCTTATCTCGCCAATATGAACCTGCTGCCGTATCTGAGCCGGTTTTGTCCTCTATAGTACCCAAGTGTAACATTATCGCTAACACTACTCTCAAAGTTCATTCCCCGCTACTTGATCAGATAAGGAACTTGCAGCATCTGGCACCTAGACTGACTCCGGTTTCCAGACTTTTCGTTCCTCCTGAACTTCAATTGGAGCTCTTACAGTGTCTTCACGAGAGTAAGGTGGCTGGTCATCCGGGTGTCCGCAAGACGTATTCTTTGATCTCCAAGGATTTCTGGTGGCCGTCGTTACGGAAGGATATTAAGGATTTTATCGGGGTTTGTGTGGTCTGTACTAAAACCAAACTACCGCATACGCTTCCTTGTGGCCTTCTACAACCGCTGGAAATTCCTGACAAACCTTGGTCCTGTGTGGCAATGGACTTTATTGTGGATCTGCCGGTTTCTAAAAAACACACTGTTATCCTCACCGTAGTCGATAGGTTTACCAAGATGGCACATTTCGTACCTTTGCCTAAACTCCCGACTTCTCCTGAATTGGCGGAGGTCTTTGCTAAAGAGATTTTTCGTTTACATGGGATTCCTTCTGAGATCACTTCTGATAGAGGCTCCCAATTTGTTTCACGTTTTTGGAGGTCGTTCTGTTCTCAATTAGGCATCAAATTGAATTTTTCGTCCGCCTATCATCCTCAGTCTAACGGAGCTGCTGAACGAACTAACCAGAAGATTGAGCAATACTTACGTTGTTTTGTTTCCGAACACCAGGACGATTGGGTCGGTTTGATTCCTTGGGCAGAGTTTGCGCACAACAATCTTGTTTGTGACTCCACGCATTCAAGTCCCTTCTTCATGAACTATGGCTTTCATCCATCCATTCTTCCCCCGGTTTCTCCTTCCCAAGGAGTGCCGTCGGTTGATGTCCATGTGGCCAACTTGAGGAAGTTGTGGGATCAGACTCAACAGATTCTTCTACACAATTCTGTACTGGTAAAGAAACATGCTGACAAACGTAGAAGGGCGGCTCCGAATTTTGTTCCAGGCGATAGAGTGTGGTTGAGCACTAGGAATATTCGTCTTAAAGTTCCTTCCATGAAATTCGCTCCTCGTTATATTGGTCCCTACAGGATCTTGACTCGAATTAACCCAGTGGCATATCGTCTAGCTCTTCCAGCTACTTTACGCATCCCGAACTCCTTTCACGTGTCATTGTTGAAACCTCTAATCTGTAACAGATTCTCCTCCACAATCGCCCCTCCGCGCCCTGTTCAGGTGGAGGGTCAGGAGGAATATGAGGTTAACTCCATTATTGATTCTCGTGTCTCCCGGGGACGAGTACAATATTTAGTTGACTGGAAGGGATATGGTCCTGAGGAGAGGAGTTGGGTACCACAAGAGGATGTTCATGCTCCTCGTCTTCGCAGGGCATTTCACTCCCGCTTTCCATCTCGCCCCGGCTCCTTCCGCCCGGTGGGCGTATCTGAGGGGGGGGGTACTGTCAGGGTACCTGGAGTCTCTACCTTTGAGAGAGGTAGAGACTTAGAAGGTTATCCGTCCGGACGCCATGTCTCCTCGGTCTCCCGCGGTTCACTCGGTCTTGCTAACGCCGGCCGCGAGGGAGTCACTTCCTTTTATAACAGAAGGACCGGAGGTAGACGTCATGACGCTAACCCGAAACATCCTGCCACTCAAATCTCGGGAGACGAATCAGGACTCGCCGGAGGCGTGTCCCCTCTCCCTAGCCAGGATACTTAACGGTGGTTCTCTCATTCACTCATTGCCCTGTCGTGGTTCTAGTCCGCCTAGTCACACAGTGCTTTATTATTCACTTGTCTTTTGGTTCTGACCCGGCTTTGTTGTTTACTCTCCTGCCTTTCTGTTATCCTTGACCCGGCTTGTCTCTCGCTTACCTGTCCTCTGTTATCCTCGACCTCGGCTTGTCTCTGACCATTCTATTGTAGTTATACGTTAGTCCGGCCATTCTAAGGACCGGTATACGTATCAGCTACTCTTTGTACTCTGCGTGTTGGATCCCTGACCCGATCCTGACACTCACTTCCTAACTGCTTGGGGTGTTCTTTCTGAAATCGTCCTATCTAAGGTACTATCTATGTTGTGCATACAGAAGCTCTGGAGATGTAGGCTGATGCCTTGTGAGATGGTCCTAAAAA
This sequence comes from Pelobates fuscus, assembly GCF_036172605.1. NCBI lineage: Eukaryota > Metazoa > Chordata > Amphibia > Anura > Pelobatidae > Pelobates > Pelobates fuscus. Next base: position 201,332,781 of record NC_086318.1, read on the forward strand.
CCTATGTAACCCCGATGGGTAAAATCCTAGGCATTGCAGTTGTTATCACATTGCAAAATAATGAGGGATAAACACAAATAAAAATAGCCATTACATTAATACCAACGACATCCACATTGTAATATACCCTGTTTCCCTGAAAATAAGGCATCCCCAGAAATAAGCCCTAGCTTATTTTTGGGTGATGCTCGTAATATAAGCCCTACCCTGAAAATAAGCCCTAGTCGCCAATCACTGGTTCGCTAATCTATGTTTGGGGAATTTTCCCTGAACGTAGATTCGCGGGATTCCATTTGCAAGTAAGCTAAACTATGTTCGGGGAAGTTTCCCGAGCTTAGATTCGTGTGATTCCATTTGCGAGTAAACTAATCTATGTTCGGGACGTTTCCCAAACATAGATTTGCGGGATTCCATTCACGAGTAAGCTAATCTATGTTCGGGAAAGTTTCCCCGAACATAGATTCGCGGGATTCCATGCATTATTGAACTGGCCTAATGTGTTTTTTTGGGGAAAAATTAAAATAAGACCCGGTCTTATTTTCGAGGAGACACGGTAGCAACATGCTGGAATTCTACAGTGGTATTGCAAATAATAAATACAACTATGCTATCTACCATGCACTTTTATTGCCGTGACCATATGGTTCAACCCTTTGCAAATAATCCAGTATGTCATGTACAGCCCTGCCTCTCCTGTTAGCATTTGGGGTTTTAAGTAATTGCTTGAGTCTCATGGCAAAGCAGAGCTGGGCTATACACAGCAATATGGTAAGGACGTTTAAAAAGAAATTGATTATATTAATGAATTATAGGTTGTTGGACTGTGAGTGAGAATTAGCTGGTGTAAAACGTTTTGGCTAGATTTCTTGTTGGTGAAAACTGTTTTATTATAGCTAGTTTGTTCACTAATTAGACAGTTCTACTGTATGTATCTGTCTGAAAAATATTTGATTATATTCATATCATACTGACATACATATGTAAAAAAAAATATTTGATTATATTCATGTACTCATTTATAATGTTTTTACTGTTCGTGTAAATTTTGCAGTAACTCCTAGTATATATTCCGTTAAGTAGACACTTAAGAGTTAACTTGATGACTGCATTTCATTATACAGTAAAATACAATTTTAGGTTATTTTTCATACTTTTGCAACAGCTCGTGGTTGATCCTGTGACACAACTTAAGAGCAAATGCAGATAATATAATTGTTAAATGAACACAGATGGCTTTGCGTCTTTATCTAAGGCTGTAGCACCAGAAGTAATCATGAATTAATACCACATATAGATCCTTTGAAGAATATCAGCATTTACACTGTGCTTTACACTCTTGAGGCAATATTTATTGACCAGATATCAGTTTAACTCTGAAAAATTAGTATAAATTCTTCCTTAAGAGTATATTGTAAAAGTTGCGGTTCACTTACCAGTGATGATAGCAGCAGAGCCCCTGTATTGAAATAACTATATGATAAGGACCAGCAAGGCATTTTTAATGAATTTAGGCATTTAATTCTATAATTCTTCCAGATTCCATTAACTGTATCTACTGGATTCTTTTTAGGCACTTGTTAATGAAATGGAAACAGTTGAAGCCTCTTTAAAAAAGATGAGTGAAGTAGAGGTTGCACTTAGAAGACACCCGGATACAATGATCAATACATGGGTACAGCCCAGGCTTAATGATCAACAGGAGCAGTGGGAGAAATTAAGCAAGCAGGTAAATTAAACATTCAGCAATACATTATAAAAACAGACTGTAATATATTTTTAATTCTATTGAAATGCAAACTTATATTTCTTCACAATTGGAACCAAGGTAAGAAGAGTAGAGAGGCAGTGGCAGAACTAATGAAGAGAGTGCTCTGTAGTAAAAAATAAAAAATTAAAAAATTGTCCCCGCCCCCCACTTCCCCATAGAGCAAAGATGACCAAAAGGCAGATTCACTGTCAAACAATTCCTACAATGCTTTACCAGGTGTGGATCTACCATTCTTGCTGGGTTGTATATGTGTCTAGTGCTAGTGTGTAAATGTTTGTCTATACTGCAGATGTTTGAATGCAGGGATGTATTTTTGTGCAGATTTGGTGCTTGAACGCACGGGTGTGCTTGTTTGTAGTAATATTGTTTGTGTGTTGGTGTTGCCCACAGGGCTGTTTTTGTGTACACTGTTGGCGTTTGAATTCAGTTCTGTTTTGTGTGTAGTGTTACTGTTTGCATGCAAGCATGTGTTTATGTATAGTGCTGCCATTTAAATGCAGACGATTCCCACAATGCTTTACACTGTTGACGTTTGAAATACACAAACAGTGCATGCTCTTCATTAAAAAGTTGTTAAGTTCACTTTGCTGTGTGCCTGGATCTTCTTTGATTTACATATATACTGACACACACACAGATCGACAAACACTGACACACATGCACAGATACATACTCTGACACAAACACACATGTACCTTCGCCCTCACAGTGAGTCTAGCTCTCCCTCCTATGGTCTGTTCTTTAAATTATCCTAACTGTAGTCCTGCATCCTTCCGTTTTTTGTAAACTAACAGTGGTATTAGTGAGGCCTGAAAGAGTTTCATATGCTTTCATAGGTGACAGGTGTCAGCGTGATGGTAGTTCTGCGCCTGTAGCGATATTATGCTTTTTCAGTCAGTATTTTTATATAACAAAATTGCCTAAAATAGATACTTGGTGTATAAGCATTTCAAGATCCTACTAGTTTGATAAATAGTTGGATAATAAGTAACACTGAAGCTCTTTATGAAAACACAGTGACATTTGTGTAGTTTGGCTGTAGTAGTTCCATGTAGTATGAAAGTTGACATATTCAAGTTTTAGAACTTCAATTTGCGCTAAATCAATCTTGGTAACAGGCTGAAAAGTATCCTAACTAATGATGTCGCGAACACGAAATTTTCCGTTCGCGAATGGCGAACGCGAACTTCCGCAAATGTTCATGAACGGGCGAACCGCCGTAGACTTCAATAGGCAGGCGAATTTTAAAACCCACAGGGACTCTTTCTGGCCACAATAGTGATGGAAAAGTTGTTTCAAGGGGACTAACACCTGGACTGTGGCATGCCGGAGGGGGATCCATGGCAAAACTCCCATGGAAAATTACATAGTTGATGCAGAGTCTGGTTTTAATCCATAAAGGGCATAAATCACCTAACATTCCTAAATTGTTTGGAATAACATGCTTTAAAACATCAGGTATGATGTTGTATCGATCAGGTAGTGTAAGGGTTACGCCCGCTTCACAGTGACAGACCAAACTCCCCGTTTAACGCACCGCAAACAACCGCAAACAGTCCAGGAGGCTACAGGACTCACCCACCGAATAGCATTGGCAACAATACCCGGCAATCTATGGCTCCTGAATAGCAGTCGCAGAGATACAGCACCCACGGACTGGTGATCCTTAAGGTGCAGCTAAAGCCACTTCGTCTATAGACAGTCATAACAGTTAACCTTTCCACATCATATACATGTCGCAATGCATAGTCTCTGAGAGCGGTTGATCACGATTCATACTAGGATGCCTTCCATGTTTTAGTGCAAACTAGTCTAACTACTAATATAGTTGAAACATGCTACTTTTATTCATGCCAGACAACCATGCAGGCCAGACTAACAAACATGCCAGGGCCAATCATAGTTAACCACCTCAGATAGTAACATGGCTCCCTCTATATACAGAGTAAACATGACTCCCTCTATATACAGAGTAACATGGCTCCCTCTATATACATTGTAACATGGCTCCCCTCTATATACAGAGTAACATGGCTCCTCTCTATATACAGAGTAACATGGCTCCCCTCTATATACAGTGTAAACATGGCTCCTCTCTATATACAGAGTAACATGGCTCCCCTCTATATACTGTGTAAACATGGCTCCCTCTATATACAGAGTAACATGGCTCCCCTCAAGATACAGTGTAAACATGGCTCCTCTCTATATACAGAGTAACATGGCTCCCTCTATATACAGTGTAAACATGGCTCCTCTCTATATACAGAGTAACATGGCTCCGCTCTATATACCGTGTAAACATGGCTCCCTCTATATACAGAGTAACATGGCTCCCCTCTATATACAGTGTAAACATGGCTCCTCTCTATATACAGAGTAACATGGCTTCCCTCTATATACCGTGTAAACATGGCTCCCTCTATATATAGAGTAACATGGCTCCCCTCTATATACAGTGTAACATGGCTCCCCTCTATATACAGTGTAACATGGCTCCCCTCTATATACAGTGTAACATGGCTCCCCTCTATATACCGTGTCAACATGGCTCCCTCTATATACAGAGTAACATGGCTCCTGACCTGCGGGTGGGGGCCCTATAAAAGAATAACGGGGGGGGGACCTACTGTCCTCCCCCCCTGCCCCCCACCCCTGCGCGGCGAGTGGGGGCCCTAAGTTACAATAAGGGGGGGGACCTACTGTCCTCCACCCCGGCCCCCACCCCTGCGCAGTGGGTGGGGGCCCTAAAAAACAATAAGGGGGGGACCTATTGTCCCTCCGGCCCCCACCCCTGAGCGGCGGGTGGGGCCCTATAAAAGAATAATGGGGGGGGACCTACTGTCCTCCCCCCGGCCGCCACCCCTGAGTGGCGGGTGGGGGCCCTAAATGGTGACCCCCCCCATCAAAGGTGACTAGGGGTCCCCAAGCCCCTAGTCACCCACCCCCTCACCCAAATAAAAAAGCCCCTACCTACCCCCCTCACCCTAAAAAATAGTGAGGGGGGAATAAAATTACTACCCTGTAAAGTAAAATTCAACTTACTATTCAACGTCTTCTTTTTTCTAAAATCTTAATTTTTCAGCCCCAAAAAAAGCCAAATAAAAAGCCATCATACCCGTCGAACTTAAAAATAAAATAAAGAACCCGAGCGCAAAAAAAATTCCTGACAAAAAAGAAAAAACCCGACACTCAAAAAATTAATCCATCTTCACCCATGGAGGGCTCCGCGCAGACTAGGGTATTAACATATACCCTATTGTTACAATTGTTACTTGAAAAGAATGAGGAATTCCCTTGGGGTACCACATGCTCATTTGTTATACCTCCATGCACTACAAAAATAAAGAATGTAAAAAAAATAAAAAAAAATTATAAAAACAAAATGTATGCAGCTTCCGAATGAATCTAAAATGGATGCTGTCCAGGACGTGGAAGGGTCTTGGAGGGAGGGTCTGCTGCTGATTGGCTGGAATGTGTCTGCTGACTGTGAGGTACAGGGTCAACGTTTACTCAATGATGACGAATAGGGGGTGGACCGAATATCGCATATGTTCGCTGTCCGCGGCGGACGCGAACACGCGATGTTCGCCAGGAACTATTCGCCAGCGAACCGTTCGGGACATCACTAATCCTAACACAGTCAAGTTCAGCCTTTCAATCACCATTCTTGATGCTTTCATTTTTACTGTTCAAAGCTGTTTATTGAACAGAACAATAATGCTGAGAGATATGCAAAGAATTGCCAGTGCATAATTCTCGATGCCTTGAATCTTAAAAAAATTAAAATAAATAATCCTCCAAAATGGCAATCATGTCTCCTTGCATCACCAATTACTATTAATGCTTAGCTATCTTACAATGTGTTATTGCCTTGATATAATTAACTCATTTTAACTAGGCTCAGTGAGGACCATAGAAAGTCACTTGCGACTCATAGGCCTCTATGTGCGCAAAGAAAATAAGGTGTATAACATTTGCATGCATTTTAGATAATCTTCTGGTGTGGTCCTTGTCTTATTTTATGTATATACTTGTTTTCAAGGTAATTCACCAGATGAACAGGCTATCTGAGAGCCAGGAGAAAGCAGTGAACTTGAAGAAAGACTTGGTAGAGATGCGGGAATGGATGATACAGGCTGAAGAAGAATACTTAGAAAAGGATTTTGAATATAGGTCTCCAGACGAACTAGAGAATGCGGTGGAGGAAATGAAAGTAAGTACTGTAAGGATGGTAGAATTGAGAGCAGTTGCAACTTGCATGTCTTTCTATTTACCGAGTTAAAAAGCTTTATTAGCATATCAAGGAAAGGTGATTGGTGTAACTTGGCAGTAAGAGTGATCGGCAACAAAATGTGATACTCATTATTTTGTTTAAAGCAGTTTTGAAACCTGTAGTAAAAAAAAAAAAAAGTGATTTTGATGAATAGTGTTAATATATGTGATAACCGTTTTGGTTGGGACAGATGGAGGAGTTTGCACCCTCCTTGTCACTAGAAGCAAAGGACATATGAATGTTGGAGAGAGATTTTTATGTGGAGTGTTTAGGGATCAGTGGTTTAGGAATGAGTTGTAATGTGTCTTTGATGTTTAAGTCAATTAATTAGTGTTAGAGAGACACACAGATGGATTGGAAGGTGACAGAGGCACAGACAAGGGCTGGGGGGACAAAGACACGCACAGAGTGGTTGGAGGGACAGAAAGACACACAGAGTGTTGGAGACTATGGCAAAGAGACACACAGGTATTAGGGGGGGTCAAAGAGACATAGAGAGTCTGTTTCACAATGGTTGCTATTGTAGCATGTAAGCTATGTTTTATAATGCTTTTTCACTGATGTGGCTGCCACAGGCCTACTCATATGTTTCTATTCTTGTCTCTTGCTTTATAAAAGGCATAACAACACCTTCTTTAAATAAGGATTGTAAAAAAAAAGAGACGTACAGAGGGTCTGGAAGGACAAAGAGGCACACAGATGGGCTGGGGGGACAAAGAGGCGCACATTGGGGGTCGATGCCAAAGAGGCACACAGAGGGCTGGAAGGGGCAAAGAGTCACAGAGAGGTTGCTGAGGGAAAAAGAGACGCACAGAGGGGCTGGAGGGGGACAAAGAGACACACAGAAAGGCCGGCGGTACACAGAGACACACATAGGTTGCTGGAGGGACAAAGAGATGCACAGAGGGGCTGGCAGGAACACAGAGGCACACAAAAGGGCCAGGAGGAACAAAAAGACACACAAAGGTGCTGGAGGGGGACAAAGAGACACACAGAAAGGCTGAGGGGCAAAGGGACATACAGAGTTTGCTGGTGCGACAAAGAGACACACAGAAGGGATGGAGGGGGACACAGAGGCACACAGAAGGGTTGGGAGGGAGGGACAGAAAGGCACACAGAGGGGCTGGATGGGACAAAGAAACAAACACAGGTGCTGTAGGGGGACAACGAGACACACAGAAAGACTGGGGGACAAAGAGACACACAGAGTGCTGGAAGAGACACAGGAGGGCTGTGAGGGAACAAAAAGACACACAGAGGGGCTGCGGGGGACAAATAGACATTCAAAGGAGCTGGGAGGGCAAAGAGAGACAGAGGTTGCTGGGGGGACAAATAAGTACACAGATGGGATAGGGGACAAAGAGGCACACATTGGGGCTCAATGCCAAAGAGACACACAGAAGGGCTGGAGGGGGACAAAAAGACACATAGAAAGGCTGGTGGGACACAGAGACACACATAAAATCCTGGGGGAACAAAGAGACACACAGAGGGTCTGGAGGGGAACACAGAGGCACACAAGATGGCCGGAAGGGACAAAAAGACACACAGAGGTGCTGGTGGGGACAAAAAAACAAACACAGGTCCTGGAGGAGGATAGAGAGACACACAGAAGGGCTGGGGGACAAATAGACATACAGAGGGGCTGGAGGGGGACACAGAGGCACACAGAAGAGTTGGCAGGGACAATAAGACACACAGAGGGGCTGGATGGGATAAAGAGGCACACTGAATGGCTGGGAGGGACAAAAAGATACACAGAGTGCTAAAGGGGACAAAGAAGGGCCGAGGGGAACAAAGATACACAGATAGGGGCTGCAGGGGACAAAGATACATGCAGAGGGGCTGGGAGGAGAAAAAGACACACAACGTTAGCAATTTGTGTTGTATTGCATTGGCCCATATGATATAAATGTATTGTTTAATTGTGTGATATGTCACATGATCGGCATTATCCAGCATTTCATCTATCTGTAAGCATTTAATATACTATGTCTGTACGTATGATTAAGGTTGTTCAAGCCAAAAAATTGCACTAGTAGTGTCTTTCCACAATAAACGTAACCTCTTAAAGCTTATTGTGTTTGTTTGTTTGATGTATGCATATTTTGCAGAGACCACGTCTTAGAGCACACCGGTAACCTAGAGGAGGGTTTTCTTGTAGTGATGACTTAAAGTTGATGACTTAAGGATAATTATATGGCACTTATTTTGTGGAACAGGCAATGCCAACAGCCATTAACATGTAGATAATTATTAATCAATAGATTGTAATCAAGTACTTTGTGTTCTGCATGCAGAGAGCAAAAGAGGATGTGCTGCAGAAAGAGGTGAGGGTGAAGATTTTGAAGGACAATATAAAGACATTAGCTGCCAAAGGTCCAAATGGTGGTCAAGACCTGACAACTGAACTGAAGGAAGTGCTGGACAATTACCAGCTTCTCTGTAACAGGATCCGGGGGAAGTGTCACACGTTGGAGGTAGTATATATAGAAAAACTGGCAAGTCTCAAAACTGGAATAATCAATAAAATTATCAAACAAGTAATTTTCTGTTATTTTGAAATTCTAGTTATTAATGATTTGACATATATGGGCCTACATTAATATTTTTGGATATGTTTTCCAAATTATTTCATATTTTGAATAAAGTATTAAAATAATTCAATGGTGTAAAAACATTTTTAAATTGTTTGATATTTTTTTGGGAAAAAAATGATGTATATATATTTTATATTTTGGAAGAAACCATTTTAAAAGCTTATCCAAAAATATTACGCTAAAGCCCATGGTAAGATATTACGGTATTTCCTTCAGAATTCTAAAAGTACAAACAGCCTAAATGATTGTATATCACAGAGCTATCACAGAGCCATCACAGAGACGCAACTTTTTCATCAGATTGAATATTGTAGAGATTTAACAAGAGAAATACAAATGTTATGCCATAATACCTGAATTAGAAAAATTCGCCCTAACAGCACACATATCCCTGGAACAGGGAGCAACCCCAAGCAGGGAAACGAAAGAATAACGAAACAGGAGACAAAGGGGCCTAAGCAAACCCACGACTAGAGACGATTGACTGGATCAAATAGCTAGATAGGCAACACAACACTTTCTGATAGATAACATACATGACACCAGAAGAAACATGGAAAAAGGGAGTTTAAGACGCACGAGGCACTAGCACACTAGACATTAGGAGAGACAACAACAAGAGAGACCAAGCCAGAGAATGGGACACTAACCCCCAGACGAGAAAAGAGGTATGAGCACACTAAAAGTAGGCACAACCCAAAAACCTCACTACCCCACTGAGCATTTAAAGAGCTGAGACACTGATGATCACCTGAGACCTCTAAACAAATGGCGCCCTCCTTACAAAACTCCCTAGTAATCAAGGTTTCAGAGGTGCTATGCATAACACTCTTGGGAATGTGGAATCCTCTCCAATGACACGCTACTACAAAAGAACATAGCGATTCTATAACGACATGTTCCTCTATCTAACGATTAACGCTGGACTAATATGTTTTATGAATGTTATGAAAATTCTGTAATAACCAAAGAAATACTTAAACATGTTTGTAAAATATTCATGCACGCTCAAAAAAAACCTTGGAATAAAAAAATAAAAAAAAACTCCATCTCACCTGTTTTTACTGGTTATTAATTTTAAACCCAAAATTTTAAATTCTCTTGCCAATTCCTGGTATAGCGAATAGCCCCATTGTTTTGTTTACATAGGAGGTGCTTGCGTGAATCTCTTGTGAAGATGGCTTAATGACTTTGAAACTATTTATTATTTATTTAATGGCCATAGAAGCTTATTTAATAACTGCACTTCGCACTAGCCATACACTAAGACTGAGAAATTTTAACTTTTAGCATCTTAGTAAATAAGCATTTGAGTGCAAGACTACTGAACAATTATCAGCATGCTAAATTCAGTTTGTAAAAAGTGTTAGCTCACCACAGTGTATGGCTGGAACATACAGAATGACCCAATTATAAGATAACCACAATAAAGATCGTGCATGTTTGTTTCTTTCAAGTTTTGTACACCTATAGGCCGTGTTTTGTATTTAGCCGAGCTGAGGATAACGTGTGCAAAGCAGTCACTTCCTTTCATCCTTGCTCTTTCTAGGAAGTCTGGTCGTGCTGGATTGAGCTTCTCCAATTTCTGAAACTAGAAACTGCCTGGCTAGACACATTGGAGGAAAAAATCCAGAACTCGTCAACTCTACCTGACAGAGCTGATTTAGTGAGCGAGACATTGGAGGTATTGTATCTTCACTGTTTTGTCTGATTAAAAGTAAAACCTGGCATTCCTGAGCAGATAGTATTATATTGCAAACATACTCATTGCTCCTTATACCCACCCTTCTTATAGCCCGACCATAGGAAAATATAATAAGAGACTATCCCAGATTGCTTGGAATGTGATTTATTTAATGTTTAGTTTGATTGAATGAAAGTCTCTCCTGCCAATGTTAAAGGGTCTCTCCATCCAAAAACTGTGTTTTTTAAGAATACACTGATTTTGGTTAGAGTAACCCTTCCTACCCTGGTCCCCCTCCCCTCTCTGTTCATAGTTTTTTATATTTGTTTTTTTAAATGAAGCATGAACTTACCTGTGTTCCAGCACCAAGGTCAAGTTCTCCCCTTAGTCTGATCTACCTCTGCTGATGTTGTTTCCTGTTGCTGGACGGGAAGGGATGCAGGGAGAGGACAGGCAGAGGGGAGGACATGGGGGAAAGGAGGGCATGCCATCAAGGGAACACCTGTCTTTAGAGTGCTGACTTCAGATGTCCAATATATTTAGAATTGATAATAGCCAGGCTGGAAGTCATGTTCCAAGCTGGCTAATGACGCCCCAATGATGCTGCCATTGGGAGTGTTAGACTTCTGGAAGCAAAGGGGTTACACACTGTATATGCAGCATTTCATGGCAAAATTGTGCACATACAGCTTTTAGTAACCATGACCACTTTAAATCACTGAAGTGCTTGGAGTAACCCTTTAAGTGAATCCTCTTAGAGGAGTTCTACACTAACAATTCACCGTCCTGCTTTCAGCTAACATTCCTGTGTAATGCAAAAACAGATGAAAATACAGAAATAAACTAGAGTGGGGCTGCAGCAATGGCTAGCGCATTCATGATCCCAAATATATAAACAAAATAAATCCAATAAGTCACATGCGCACTATCCCAAATCTGTATGTACATGTGAATAACAGAGTATCACTGCAGTGACCATTAATGTGCAATCTAACTGGCCAACATCAAGTCAAATCTCTGAGTCCTACACTAACAATTCATGTTGCTGCTTTTAGTTTAAAAAAAAAAACGAAATCTCTCATAAAACAGAAGAGGTTATTCTTATGAACTCCTACAAACTAACTGACTCTAAATAGCGCACATCTGGGGTGGGCAGTAGATCAATTTGTGTCCACTTATGAAAAGGCTTTGATAAGGGAAACCATGAAATATTATATGGAGTATTACATTTCAGCAAACACTACATTGTTTGCTCATTATACTATTTTTACCATCCAATAGCAGTGACATTTGCTCTGTAGAACACTTTTACCTTCATTCTAATTAGGGAGGATGGAACTATGTGACTTTTATTCCACCTCCAGGATTCCTCTTCCAATGCTAATAAACTACAAACCCCATGATCCTAATTGTTAGCTGGGAGTCGTGTTAGTTTCTGTTAGATAACCTAAAGGAAACCCTCTGTTGGAGAGTTCCATTGAGATACTGTATTGGTTCCAACTCTTCCTGTAATGCACACCCATCATTTACTGCCAAGCTAGGATATCTCTAAAATTCTCATTATTATGTGTGTCATATGCTTAATTTCAACAGATGTAAGGCTATTATAAATAACACTTTTAGGCACAGAACAATGGATCACTAGATTATTTGCTGCTTGTACAACATGAGAGGACCCATCGGTATATATATTGTCTAATCCCAGTCTGGGATACAATAAATGTTAATTTAATCATATTCATGCCAGAAGGCTCAGAAACAAAATCAAATTTTAGCTGCTAATAGGATATGTCATGTCAAATGCTATTCTGTTTTAATTTATATTTTTTCTCAGTCTTTAGAGTCTGTACTGCGCCATCCGGCAGACAACAGAACCCAGATTCGTGAGCTTGGTCAAACCTTAATTGATGGGGGCATCCTCGATGACATCATCAGCGAGAAGCTGGAAGTATTTAATGCTCGCTATGAGGAGCTGAGCCATTTGGTAAGAACTAAACAGCTATTAAAGCCCATTGTGTGCAAGTTACAAGATTCCCCATCCTATTTATTAGCATTTAGTGGTCTTTGATGGTTTAGTTATGAAATATTCATAGCATGAGATTAACTGGAATTGAAAACCATTAAATTGTAGCCTACTCCAACATACCATTTTTAGTTAACAATGCTTAATGTAAATTTGACATAAATCTGTATTGCTGCGAAAAATAGTTGTTGTGGATTCTTTGCACACTTTGTTTCCTTAAATTACTTGCATTAACAGGATTCATGACTTTCTTTGTGGTTTTGTTCCATTACTTTGATTATATGAAAATTATTATAGGTCCAAATTATGTTCAATAACCTTTATGTGGTACTTGGCCTTGTATTTTATGCAGTAGTGTACTTACCCAGGGGAAGAGGCAGGCAGCAGGGTGGCACACATAATGCCCCTCCTGTCACCCGAGCAAGCACCTACCTACCGACAGTTAGTGCCTGCTTTGCAGCGAAGTTGCTGAAATCAGTCTGTACCCTCACTGCCCCCTTGTGCTACTTACTGCACAGCACTGCCATCTTGTACTAATGTGAGGAGTGTAACAATAACCCAGTTCCGGCGTAAGTGCAGAGCTCCGGGAAACTGTGCAATCAGTGTACTGACTGATTCCAGCACCAAACCACTAGACAAAAATCTAATAAAATCAAATGTATGAGTGTTTTACTTAGAGTATGTGAGTGTATATGACTATAAGTGTGTATATGAGTGTATGTGTGTGTGTGTGAGAGTGAAAATTTGCATATGAATTTGAGTATGCATGGGTATGAATATAAGTGTGTGTTTGTGTGTGTGTGAATATGTGTGTATGCATGTATGTGTGTGTGTCTGTATGAATAGGTTGTTGGAATAGGATTGCCTAAATTAAACTCACAATAAGATAGGGTGATCCTAAGCATAGATACTTTGAATAAGAATGGACTCTGACCAACAAGCCGATGGTTTAGGACTAGGCAAGCAATGGGAGAAGAGTAAAATATTGTAAAACTTAACCTTTATTTAAGAATTACAGACAAAATCGAGGAAAATACCATTTGAAGATTAAACAGAAAAACAGCGTTTGTGTTAGTTTGCATGCGAATGAATATTTATGTGTGAATAGAATACAATATAAATATTGCAACAGCAGGGGACTCATGAAGCTGTGGATCACACACTGAAACGTTTAAGCCCCTACTTCTGACATTTCCTGAGATAAGATAAAGTAGACTGAAATAATTGCATGTTTTACATACACAGACATGACTGGATTAGATAAAATGTGATTTAAAAAAAAAAAAAAACATAAAAATACAAAATAAAGAAAATAAAGGTTTAATAAACATATAATCCAACTAAGTTTGCATATGAAATCACAGTAAGTGAAAATAAAATAAACAATTTCATCATTCTCCCTCTACTGTTAGTTGTATCCATGTTCTATATATTGGCAATAGTATATGGATGATAATATTTTAAAAATCTTTTTCATGCATTGTACAGTATCTCACAAAAGTGAATACACCCCCACATTTTTGTACATATTTTTTTTACATCTTCTCATGTGACAACACTGAAGAAATGACACTCTTATGGGTGTACTCACTTTTGTTGCCAACAGTTTAGACATTAATGGCTGTGTGTTGGGTTATTTTGAGGGGACAGCAAATTGTCCCTGTTATACAGGCTGTACGCTTACTACTTTACATTGTAGCAGAGTGTCATTTCTTCCATGTTGTCACTTGAAAAGATATAATAAAATATTTACAAAAATGTGAGGGGTGTACTCCCTTTTGTGAGATACTGTATGCATTGTATTAGATTGTATGAAATTTGAAGCAACTATATGAGTGAACCCTTTCTTTCAGAATGGCATTCAAGTTTATGGGTAGGCAATTTACCATTAAAAAAACATGGCATTCCTAAAATTATAACTATTTAGTGTTTTGGTTAATATCTAGATGTTAAAGGATCACTATAGTGTCAGGAAAACAAAGCGGTTTTCCTGGCACTTTAGTGCCCTAAGGGTGCCCCCCACCATCAGGGTCCCCCTTCCGTGGCACTGAAGGGGTTAAAGCCCCTTCAGCAGCTTACCTTATTCCAGCGCCGGGCTCCCTCAGCGCTGGTGACCTCTCCTCCCCGCCGACGTCAGTGGAGCCGAATGTGCATACGCGGCAAGTGCCACGCGCACATTCAAAGTGTCCATAGGAAAGCATTTCTCAATGCTTTCCTATGGACGCTCCACGCGATGGATGCCTAATATGCCTCCAGCGTCACAGATGCGCTTCTAGTGACTGTCCGGAAGACAGCCACTATAGGCTGGCTTAACCCCAAATGTAAACATAGCAGTTTCTCTGAAACTGCTATGTTTGCATCTGAAGGGTTAAAACCTGAGGGACCTGGCACCCAGACCACTTAATTGAGCGGAAGTGGTCTGGGTGACTATAGTGTCCCTTTAATACTCTCTGATGATTCACAATCTGGATATAAGGTTAAATTTGAAAGGTGCTGCTTAAATAAATTGGGATTATGGACACATTATTAGACACATGCCTCTTTAGATGCTATGTATTTATCATTTTCAGTGTTCACTAAAAATGAATTTATGTTTGTATAAGATTTAAAAAGAATACCACACATTTGGACATTTAAAATTGCGGAATTTCTGTTTCTTTATTAAATGTGGATGTTATACCAACATAATACATTTTTTAGAGTGTCAACCCTACCAAGATGGTCTAATATAATATAAAATTTGGGCCATTTACCTTTGTGTTATAAATATGTCCCGTTCATATGAATTTATATTTCTGAAAGATAGGACAACTGCTATCCATATGAATCAATATGTTTCAACCATTTTTGTTTTATAACATTTTAACCAAAAGTGTATGTTCTACTCTGAGAATATGATTCATATAGTATTTACTCAATATTGATCTATAGCTGTGCAAAGCAAAAAAAGCCATTATGTAGGCAAGCTAATTCTTACATAAAACTCTGTTATTTTAGTCTAATGTAACACATTTGCATTACTTGTGGCTATGTAGCATGCTTTAGGCATTTGATTGGAATATCAAGGTTTGATATCTTGAGTTTCTGGAAGTGTATTGTTTAGATAGAATTCTTTGGGTGCTCTCTTGCAGCAATGAGCTTAGTGTTACATAATTGTCCAACATATTCTGCCTTGAAAAATATATAAAAAAATATTAAATGTAGCCGATGTAAAATGGATAATCTTCACTAAGCCATAGTCATTATCATATGAATTAACAACAAATACCCTAAAGTTATTATGGTTTCATTTTTCTAACATCCTTTGGATATTTGGTCATTGCATGAATGATTCTCCCTTAGGAGAGCTAACTAGGTTTAATGTGTAGTTTGGATTTTGCAATATTATGCACAAAGATGCCGGTCCAAAATAAGTGAGTAGGCAGTTACATTTAATTGCACAGATTGTGGAAAATGTGTTCTTTTAAAATCAATTTGTAGTGTTTATGGGCTGTCCATCTTAAACTTTTTGTCACCCGTGCTTATTTTACTAGTATGATATAGTGTTGTACTTGCATAAGGTCAGCATTTGTATGCTTTTTTTTAATAATAAATTGTAAAGAGGGTGTTTTAATGTAACCCTCCTGAGCCTTCTGGTCCCTGATGGAGTGTGAAATGATAACGCTTTGGTTTGGTGAAACATTTAAGCTCCTGTACCTTACACAGACATACACCATGATCTGCCAGTTACAATGGAGAGATGTTCTAAAATACTGTCCTGAATGCTAGGTGGTGTTAACCATAAATACAAACTGAATGTTGTGATTGACTCACAATGCAATGCAGAGATTCATTCTATCAATTCAGCACTCGAGTATAAATGTCCTGGCATGCTCAGGATTAGTGGGAGTTACACTCCCAGGTAGCAGCTGCCACCATCCATTCAGCCCCTCTCTAGTTGCAGATATAGTGAGAGATATACAGGAAGACAGAGGAAGTTGCTCTTCTAGCAATTCAGTGGATTGCATTAAAGCATCAATAACAACCAATAGTTATGCGCAGTATAATGGTAAACTGTTGATTTGGATTCAGATTGATTGATTTGGATTCAGATTTTGGGTTGTCGGTTCAAAAAGGCTTCAGTAAAGTTTATCTTCCCTGCATTAATGTTATACATTGACAAATAATCATAGACATGTAGTTAATAATCATACAAGCAGTGTGCAGTGTATCCAAGATCTTGAGAGTTCACAATGTAATAACCCGGTTGTTTAAAGAGATGTTATGGTTGATTAAAGGTCAAAGAACTCTAAGGGCTTGTATGTATACTTCACAGGCTGTGAACAGACAGATCACTATGGAGCAACATCTGCAGAGCTTGCGGGAGAGTGAGCACATGCTGCAGGTACTTCAGGAGTCTTTGGAAGAGCTGGACAAACAGCTGACCACGTACCTCACAGACAGAGTCGATGCAGTCCGAATGCCACAGGAAGCCCAGGTATTTCTTCTTCCCATATTATTATTTCAGATTCTCAGTAATGTTAATGATCTGCAGAAGGAAACATTCTAATCTCTATATTATTCTGAATAGCATACCTTCAAAATTTCTTATTCGACCCAATTAGAAGCATGGAAGACAGCCTCACTTACACACTTAGCTCACTGACATACAATGCCATTTCCCCATGTACTGCTGACCCCATGCATGCACTGTTTAATCAGTTTAGCTTGCTCTTTGACATATTGTCATTCATTACACATGGTTTCGCCAATGTCTGTACAACCTAGGACCGTGGTAACAATGTCCCAAATAATGTCCGAAACTGGAACAGGCATGCATAAATCCGAATAGCCATTATATCTACAACATGTTTACCAAGCTAGAAATGCAAAAAAATTTATTTTTATTCATTGTATCCTTCATTACGTGCTTGTTAGTTTCTAATCCAAAATTAACTAAAAGATATCCACCAGCCAATGATACATTTCCTCTTTTAAAAAAAGTGACAATGACCCTTTCAATCCCACTACGTAGCATTGTAAATGCATTATTTATATTAAGAAACACAGTTGAGGATTTTATTTTCATAATGAAATAATAGAAACTCATTAATGATAACATGTTTTGTTTGAGCGCCTGTAAATTCCTTTCCATATAATTTATTTGTTTCCCTGAGTAACGAAAGTCACATTCAGTGATGCATAATATGTAATCCCTTAAGTGGATATTTTTTACATTGTCGTTATGCACAGTGATCAAAAATGGACCTGTAGCTTCTTCATAAATAGAAATCGTTACATGAATCAATACAACATAAAATCGCTGTATGTTAACATTTGATAAAATGTCATTTTTTGTTACACTCCAATAATTACTAAAAAAGTGGTAAGTCAACTTTAAATTCTCCTCTGCAGACATATTCTAACTAGTCTGTGAGGATCGGCCTGGCTTCATTGATTTTTACACATCATAACTTTATGGTGCAGGCTCTCAAGTTCAAAACATTACTTTTATTATTTTTACTTCAGAAAATACAGATCTAATTTATTCTTGCCTGAAGACATTGACAGTCCGTGAAACTGCAAAATAATCTCTTTAAGTATGGAGACTAGGTTGACGAAAACGGAGATCTAAGCTGCCCTCTGCTGGATGAATGTTATATTTTTTTTTTAAAGCAGGACAATGTATGAGATTTTGACTAGAAAAACATTGATATTAATGTTGTATCTACATTCCTCAAACATACAGTGTACAAAAAAAGTACTTTCCTGGCTAATCAAATGAGATAGCATCTTCCGCCATCTAATAGGGTTGTAAATTAGAATATGCATGGATATACTCCCTTAGCTCTTGCAACCCGGTCTATTTTCCTGTCCTTCCAGCTCTAGGACAGATTTTTGTCTTTGGACAAAGTAGTTTCCTTTCAACTGACCCCTTTAAGATTTTTGTAGGCTTTCTATGCAAGTCAGCCGCACTCCCCAGGAAGCATCAGGTATATGCAGCTCACTTCTAAGTACTTGGTACATTATATGTTCTATTTGAGCAAATATTGTTGTTTAGTAAGGGGTAGACAGATTTATAAGCTTAGTCAGTGTTTAGGGCTAAAAGAAACCTCCTAACACACAATAAAAAATTACTTTCTTGACTCATGTAGTAAAATCTAGCAATCTACTGTTCTGAGCAGACATCAATGTCTGTGGGTTTCACAAAACAAATACAATTTGTGGTAGCGTTGTTATCATTTGCTTTTAGCTTTTGTTCTTCCCCAAATGTAGCTTTAAATCACTTCTGAAATAAACCATTTCATACATTCTAAACCATATAAATCTAGCAAAATTTCAGTAATGGAAACTGACAACACTATGAGCAGTTTTGTTAAAATAGCCTGGGGCTGTATGGATCAGAACATTCCCCGTTAGTTCCCTGAATGCAATCACTCTCAGAGGAACTCTATTGCAACAACCCTGTCTGCACTTGATGCCTCACTCACACTAATCAGGAGTGCGAGGGAACTTTGGAGAAAAGTGTGGGATTACTGTCCAGATACCCAACCAATATTAAAGCAATTTATTCATCAGTAATGAAGGGACAATACCCACAATATTCTCTTCAAGGTTAACTCCTTTATCACTGTATTAATGAGTGTGACGTAGGTGGATCCAAGTGTGTCAGTCCCTGTGTGATCATGAATGACATAGAAACTTGGACGTAATTACTGACACTATGGTAGCTCTTGACATGTTGATTAATAATGTATAAATATATGAAATCTACTAATTTCTCTTTAGTTAAAAAATTGGATTGTTACTGCTTGGCCTTCCTATCATAAGCCTATGTACACATTGATATCTTAGTGAATGTTACAGTAATAAATATCTAAGCAAATGTAATAGTGCACATTCATTTCTTCTGATCACATGTAAGTGGATATTTTATATGTGTATAGTCTGCAATTTTGCTGGCTGCTAGACTTAAATAACCCTTGACATTATCTTTTTGATATTAGTTTCCTGCAAATTAGTGAAAATAGTGATTATCATAATCCTCATTAAATGCAATAATCTCACTAATGATTTCCTATTTAGACTTACAAGGAAGGATCACTGCTAAAAATAATCATTGCCAGTGAAGAATTATTTAATTAACACCACATACAGTTTTAATAATGTGTATTTTTTTTTTAAAAATATACTTCAAAGTTTGGATCATGCACTTGGTTTTATTTATTTTGTGTATTTTGTGTATTTTTTTTTTTTTTTTTTTGATGCAGAAAATCCAGGCAGACATAACTGCCCATGAAGCTACTTTGGAAGAGCTGAAGAAAAGCTCCAGACCATTGCCCCCAGCAACACCTGAGGTCAAATCACCACGTGGAGGATCTCAGTTAGATGTTCTTCAGGTAACAAGGTTTAGGACGTAATGCATGATACGATTTAGCAATCTCATCATAACAGAGTATAGTTGATCAATATTACCCACTACAATTAGTGCACATGTGGAGTTATAGAGGGATAACATATAATGGGCATATAGTGAAGTGAGAATGTTTTTATTATTGCTTAAATTATTTTGCAATTTATACTTCACAATATTCACAATGGGTGATTCTCAGTAAATGTGGCCATTAGGTGGACATTGAAAGGATTATTCATTAAACAAGGAATAGTTGGAAATTGATCCGGAAACTGAAACATTTAGAGCAGCACAACTGATCTGGAAACATAGCTGAGTTAGAGATGTTTTCTCCAGTTGAGCTATTTTTGCCATAACATTTTAAATCTCAAGACAATACCCTGTTTAGTGAATAGCTATATATGTGTATTTACCCGTTTGTACGTGCCATATGTATGGTGTCAATGCTTCTTCACTTAGTTTACCACCAGTTTCTGAGTCATTCATTTACTAGAAAGGCCACTGGCTTCTTTGGATAGAAAGACATTGGTTTCAAAACTGAAAAATAAGTTTGGAAGGTTTGAAGTGGAAATTCAATATGTAGGTTCTAAGTTCTACAAACATATCCTAAAATAATCCTAATTTATGTAAACTAGAAGGCATTTTAAAAATAGAAAGGTGATTTTTAAAGTTTAAAAAAAAAAAAAATACGTTGTCATTAAAAAATAAATTATTGAATTTACCATAAATGGGGAAACCATATTTTTTTTGCTCAGAGAAAGCTACGAGAAGTATCCACAAAATTCCAGCTCTTCCAGAAGCCTGCCAATTTTGAACAGAGAATGCTGGATTGTAAACGTGTTCTCGACGGAGTCAAAGACGATCTTAGTGTTCTTGATGTTAAGGATACTGATCCTGATGTCATCCAAAAACATCTGGATGGGTGCATGGTAAGATTGCCTATAGATCCAAAGGTTTTGTATTTGTATTTTGCACCTCTGACTGAAAACTAATCTCTTTAGCTGTTACTGCTAAATTGCCGTTTTGTCATTGTTCAGAATTTACATATTTTAAAACCTGCTACAATCTAGACAACATTTGTAAAATAAAAACATTGTAAACAGAAATATCAGGTACAGAGAAGACACTGAACAAGCGTGATTCATTTAAAAGGAATGAAATTGAGAATTATTCACAAACTCTGACGTTTTCACTTTTGGTGTCAATACTTCTTGAATAAAGGAGATGAGCTGTGTATACTAACTGTTTAAAGAAGTAATAAGGAACACTAACCTAGTCTGGCAAACAGCCAGTCATCCTGGATAATTGCTTCTTTATAAGCACTGTCAGGGATATTCACTAAATGGTGAATTGTGGTTAGACCTATTGATCCACTTGGGACAAACGTTGTTATTAAACTATTTCTTAACCCCTTAAGGACACATGACGGAAATATTCCGTCATGATTTCCTTTTTTTTTTTTAATTCTTTATTTTGGTGTGCACCGAAGGAACAGTAAGCCCTGGTGCGCCACAACAGCGACATCAGAGTAGGATTATACACATTCTTGTTACAGGTTGTGGTTATCAATAGTCAGGCACTATTTTTAGTTAGGAAAGAGTAAAACAAGATTACTACAGTAAAATATTTCAATTAGCTTCAACATTGAGTTATTCAGCGTACTGTTATAGTGTAAGCACGTTTAGTGCAGTTATGTAGCATCAGGAAAGGTACAATAAACATACAATCTAGCATGTGTAATCTAAGCATAAAATGATCAGCAATGCTAGCGAGTTCTAAATAAGCTGGATTATACCTTCCCTGCGTATCCTATGTATTTGGTACTCCAGATTAGCAGGACAAAGTGTGGTGATGGGACCTGCGTGGAGGCA
Organism: Pelobates fuscus; assembly: GCF_036172605.1. Classification (NCBI taxonomy): domain Eukaryota; kingdom Metazoa; phylum Chordata; class Amphibia; order Anura; family Pelobatidae; genus Pelobates; species Pelobates fuscus. The sequence goes on from NC_086318.1 coordinate 201,354,396, forward strand.
CGTTCTGAGGCGTGGGGTAAGGGGATCAAGCGACTCGCCAGTCAGGCAGGCTTGTCGGTGTGGAATTGGTCTGTGGCATTAGAGTTCAGTGTGGGTCGTCGGTCACGGCTTAGGAGGCTGTAAATGGGTCTAGGCTAAGTCCGTTTGGATTGCGGCTCTGAGCAGTGACCTCCGTGTTGTCCCATGGAGTTAGTAACCCCCTCAGCCAATGCCCAGTGTTGGGAAGGTAAGAAAGTCCCGCTGGGGTGAGGCAAGGTCCAGTTGCGTTAGGTCTGATGCTGGCCCTGTTCGTTTGTGGTTGGGGGTACCTGTAGTTTCGTTGTGGGTAGTTTGTGCTCCAGTCTTGGATTCTGGGACTCCCCCTGATGTTAACAGATTCTGGTGCCTTGATGGGAGTTTGCCTCTGGAAGGTTGCCTGGCAGGTTTCAGTGCCCTGTAAGGGCAAGTTGGGGCTTGCTTGTCCCTGCGAGTTATCAGCTCTGCTAGTTTCAGTCGATTGTGGGCATGCGGGTGAAGTCTCCGTCTTCGGCGCCATCTCATGGTTGCCTCTGAGCTGGAGATGCTGCGGCCGGCACGAGCGGTTCTGTCTCTGGGTGCGTTAGCTTGTATGTTGGTTTGCCACTCTGTGTGTGCCAGGTTTGCCCAAAAGGCATCAAAGATTGCGTCCAGCCTCTCCAGGACATCGGTCCCCGCTCTGCCGCCATTGCAGTCGCACGTGGCGTCCGCCATTGTGTAGGCTTGTGCGGCTGGGATCTGCTTGTTAGGCCCCGCCATCCACGTTTGCCGTAGCCATTCCGTCTTTTGGGGATATTTATGGGATAATAATAGTAAACAGTTGAGAATTGCCCACTATTTCAATTCTCAGATCCCAAAGATCGTTATCGTGTAAGTGAAATGTATTCCATATAAATAAAATCACAATTTGTTATAAAAATAGATACAATTTATTGTGACATTTTAAATAATAATAATAAGTAACATGCGTGACAATAATCAATGAATATTCAGTATAACATAGTATGCAATACAATATGGTAATGTAAAAACATCTTCCAATGGCTAAGACAAGATTTATGACTGTCTTTCACAGAGAAACGAAAGTGAAACTTACACACAGACACAGCTGTGGCCATAAAGGCCATAAAACTTTAAAATAACCCTTTCAATGCTGGCTAGACCTCCTAAGTAATTAAGACCTATTCTCATGTGATTTTAAATAAAATAACATTTATACCAGCTCATTAGTCATTTTCTGGAACCATCCAACAAGAGTAATCTACCATGTTCTATAAGCAGAATTTTAACTTGCCTAAACAGATATTTTATCTTATTTTAGAGCAACTCAATACACCTGGATCAATATCACGATATGCTAACATGTGATATGTCACATAAATACATAATTATTCATTTCTATCTGCAGTATAGAATGTGTAATTATATATTCTTTAGTAACTAAGATTTCTAAATATCGAAATCTAATTGTGATTTATCCAGTCATATATCATGCTATTAGAACATTTTAATTAAATTAGATTAATTAAATGAAACCAGTATATTTACCAGTTAAAGAGATGTTCTCGTCAGATGTTCTCAGGTAGCTAAGTGTCAAGGAATGTTTCTTTCTTGCCTACTTTGTCTTGCTTTCTCTCCTTCTGCCTCCTTTTGCTTTCTCTGCATACCCTCTCTTCCCTTTGTCTTAACTTTTTAAAGGAAAATTCACTAGGTGATAGACCAATAGAAACACTGAAGGTGTGGTTACCTTCCAGATAACAATTTAAGTATGTGGTCTATAGAGGGCAGTCTCGTCCCACTAAACATACCTATCCAGGAAAGAGTTAACTTTTCCTGGTGGCTATTTTGACGTCATTTAGCTTATCTTTATGGTTATTCATAACTTAAGATTTCTGTCAGTTCAAGAGTTTTCTACAGACAGTGTGTCTGGCAAATTCTGCTATAATTTCTAATATGACAGTTATAACTAAGTATGACCCCTAAACTTACAATGGGACGTTATACAATATCGAAAGTAAAATTAAATTATTTCATCTTCTCTGTCACAAATGTCTGGGTTTAGATTTTATTTTATTTCATTAGCATTTTAGACAGTCTATCCATCCCCCGTTCTCATTTCTTATCTTTTGATTTGTATATACAAGCATTCCTTTAGCTCTGGCAAAGTGGTTAGTTTTACAGAAAGGATAGGAATGTAAGCTCGTTTGAGCAGGATCCTCTTCAACCTATTGTTCCTGTAAGTTTATTTGTAATTGTCCTATTTATAGTTAAATCCCCCTCTCATAATATTGTAAAGCGCTACGGAATCTGTTGGCGCTATATAAATGGCAATAATAAATAAATAAATAAATAAATCTTGTGTCTTTTGTTAGCTTGAAAATAACAAAATGGAGTCTGGTCTGTTCAGAGTGACTCAGGCAGTATACACTTTTAATTTCTATCATAGCACAAAATGTCTGCTGATATAAATATCCTGACAGTCTGGAGGGATTGGACCGGGATCACCCACGCCGGTCCTGTGGGGGGGAGCGGGCGATCAGTGGCACAGCACCCCTGGTTTGGAGGCGAGGGGAGCGGCCGCCTCCCCCCAGCCCCATCCACCTCGGGCCGCCATGGACTTCTTCAGGCTCGTGCTTGTGGGAAATGCTTGAGTCCAGTATTAGGCGCTTCGCCAGGGTGGCCCCGGCATGGGTAGCATATCCCGGCATCTTTTTAGTCGTCAGATTAGTAAGCATATCCCCAAAATCCGCTTTAGCATTGGGAGCTCCTCTGCCATGCGACCGTTCAGTTTGCAGGTCAGGCCCCGCCCCGTCATGATTCCCTTTTATTCCAGAAGTTGTGTCCTTAAGGGGTTAAACATATTCAATCCAGCCTGTAAAATACTTGGTAAACAATGATTTAACTCTGTCGTAGAATTCAATGTAATTGTTTGTATGCTGTGTTGTGGTGGTAGGGAGGCTGCAGTACAGCATTTGTTGGCCCGGTTCCAAGCATATATGCTTCGCCAACCCCATAATATTTTTCCATTGATTGTTTTTGCAGTGCTTGGACCCCGGTCCATTTATTTAAAGTTGTTTTATATATTAATTAATCTTATTTCCTCTTTGCATCCTCCACCCATAGTGTTTGTTACTTACTGGACTGTCCTTCCTTTGCCATTTAGAAACTCTACAAAACTCTAAGTGAAGTCAAGTTAGAAGTAGAGACTGTTATTAAGACGGGAAGACAAATTGTGCAAAAGCAACAAACAGATAATCCCAAGTCAATGGATGAACATTTAACCGCCTTGAAGCTTCTGTATAATGACCTTGGTGCACAGGTAAGAGATACATTGTTCCCTCAGAGGATTGGAGAGTGATATATTTGCAATATTAAATCAGAATTGCATTACATGTCCAAAGACTTAAATAATTTCTCATGGACACCCCCCAAAAGAGCACTTTACACACCCCACTATCTTGCTATCACTGTGATAGAAAAAACAACAGACATTAGAGTTAGAAATGCAGCATGAGGTCCTATTTTATTTGATGTATACATTTAGTGAACTATAGCTGCCTGAAACTGACCAAGATAGTCAGCGAGAAAATAATTTCATGAAACACATGAGAAGACTTGTGGTTAAAGCAGTGCTCTGGTGCCTATCACATGTATGTAGTTAAATCATTAGCTAATGGTTTGGTGACTTACCTGGGTTTGCCTTGCACCAGTCACATGCACCACTAAGAGCCAAAAGCTCCTTCACAGAGATTCTGTAAAGACTCCTGAGCTAAGCAAGGCTGTAGAGGGTCTCCTTATTGGAGAGTTTCACCTGATCACTCTGTGAGCTAAGCCCTGTGCCGCTAGCTCAGAACGGAGAGCTTCCGGCTCTCAGTGGAGGAAGTTACCAGGTTTGCAAACCATTTTGCAAGTAGTTTTCCTACATACATTGAGGCTTTATGGTGCTTTAATGTATACTACTGGATAACATTCGCTCATTAGTGCTCTTAAGGTCCTGACACCGCCATAGTTGTGCCTGGGTTAATTTATGAAGAATGCTTGTCTTTCACTGAGCAGATTCTAAACAGCAACCTTGCTCATGATAACTTGATTTACTGCAAGACTACTTTTTCACACCTAGTGAAGATCATTGAAAATCACCGTTCCATTTTCACAATATGTTTGTCCTTGCTAATGACAGTTGAAGCAGTGCTTTTGCTTGGTGTGTAAATTGATTCAGAATCAGAAATCGATGTGCGCACAGTCAGTCTTCAACTAACTCACTGGCTCTCAGATTTGTGCCACCTGTGACATTATAGGTTGAGTTCAAAAGAGGGCATGGATACGTTTGGTGCTTTTCTATAAAAAACAAGTGGTGTATGACTACAAATCTGATTGTATTGTGATTAAAAAAAAATCTATAAAACAACAACATTCTTTTATATTAACAGGTGACTGAGGGGAAACAAGACTTGGAAAGAGCAATTCTTTTGGCCAGTAAGCTGAAGAAAGATTCTTCCTCTCTGTCTGAATGGCTCACGGCTACAGAATCTGAACTTATTCAGAAGTCCACTGCAGACGGCTTATGTAGAGATCTGGATGCAGAAATATCCTGGGCTAAAGTAAGAATACGCTTACATTATACTCATGTTTTAGGTATCACGTTTCTCAGTGAGGGGTGGAGTTTAGAGGAACTGTTTGCAAGTGACTGTTGTGTTGAACTTGTTTATCCACAACTAAATGAGATTCTTCAAGGTAGGAATGGTGAGAATTAAGACAAAATGGGTTATTTTCTTTTAATGAATCTCAGCTTCAATGTATTAATAAAAAGAACTTGCTGTTGCACAGTTAGTTTAAAAACCTGTATTGCAGCACTAAAATATCTTCCACTGGAGCCCGTAGATCTAAAATCCTAACGCTGGGTCAATGCTTTATTTCACTATAAGGAAAGCATTTTAAAGATGTTACTTTCTTTTTTACTTTTGCTTTCAAATCACTACTGACAAGACCAGAAATTACATCACATCATTTAGCACCATGTTGAGTAGCATATTTTTATTTTTTAAAATTCTTTATTTTTCTTGTGCATACGATTACAACAGGCTTGCACTGCCACGACGGCGAGTAGAAGCTATTCAGTGACATACAATATCATGGCAGAGTAAAGAGCACATTTTAATTTTATAAGAGATAACAGGCTTGGTATGGTTGAGTAAAACTCTTGTAGCTAGTCTATGCATGCATGGTTGTTATGCGGTTAGTGGGTTTACAGGCTCTGCAAGGTAACATCAGGTATATATTTCTATACATTAGTAAGAGTTGTGCAAAATAAGGTAGCGTTGACATAGGTAAGCATGATAGATTTACCTAGAGATGCATATAGTTAGTGTGGTGACCTGCATGGCTAGTTAGACATTGATATGTGAGTCAGTATTAGTTTAAGTTGACATACTAATATTCCACTGGGTGTCACATGCTTTATGTGTGATGTTAGGAGAACAGGGTTAGACTCTCTGCCCCCTGAGATTGTTAAGTGTGCTAAATCAGGTGTCATGTGTTGCCACTTTCTGCGTTTGTGACTGACTAGCCTGGAGATGCAAGATCGACATAGGTTAAGTGTAGGTATTTGCTAACCTGCTATAACGTGGTATGGTTTAACCACCAAGGGACAGTGGAGCACTGGGCTTGCCGGGTTGGATATACATGCAGGCTAAGGTGTTTTAAGTGCTTTTAGTGGGGAACTGTAGAATTAGGATCGACTGTAATAAACACAAAATGACATTAAGGAGGAAATTATAAAATAATGAATATACAGTGGTCTGCTTTAATCTTGGGCATATGTGGTTGGCAGCCGCTTAATCGTTCCTGTAGCTGTACTGGGTCGGCCGGTGTCTTGGCTGGGATCGGGTCCCGTGTATTTCCCGCTGACTGCTTGAGAGGTTGGGTACTTGTCAGCCAGGAGTGTGTCCTGTCTTGTGTGTCTGCCAGCACCAGCCCCAGGTTGGGAATAGAGCCTGCGCCAGATTTCCGTTATCTCCACATGTATAGGCAGGGTCAGAGTCCTGATAGTCCCCACAGACCCGCCAGTGACAGTGGGAGGCGATACCTCGGATGGTGTGCGAGTGCTCTCGGTAATGAGCCGAGCTTGCGTGGTGAGTATGCACCTTTTGGAGTTATCCGGTGGGCGGAGGGAGTACGCCGTTTGTCTTCGGGCTGCTGTTAGCTGCGCGGTGTTCTGATTGGCACTGGCTTCCAGACGGTGCACAGCCGTTGCGCTGATACCACCGCCTTTGCTCTCCAGCTTGTGGTAGGCGCGGCGGCCATCTTGGTTTTTGCTATGCGGGCCCAGGTTGGTCTTTCCACAGCCCATATGTCATGGGTGAGCACTGCGTCCCTGGTGGGGTCCGGGATAACGCCCACCGGCCCACAGGGGGGGAGAACGGGGCCCTCAGTAGGCGTGAGAGAGGTCCCGCTGGACTAAGCACAGGAGATCGTCCGTTTCTCCCGCCAGAGCCTGACAGCAGGCCGCAAACCCATCAGCCTATCAGTCAGTGTCGCCGGCAGGACGGGAGCTGACATTTGCTCTGAGGGTTGCTGCTCGGGTTCCCCTTGCCTTCTTGCGGCAGCTTAAGGTTTTTCAGGCGAGAAGGGGTAGTTTTAGGCTGGTTGTTCGGGATTCAACAGGGAGTTTTAGGCTGGTTGTTGGGGATTCAGGAGGGTGCCAATATCTAGGGTCCTACTACCTTGAGGTCGTTGAATCTTGTGGGAATGTCACTCTATGGTCTTACCAGATGAGTAGTATGAAAATGGCAAAGTTGTGGCACCAAAACAGGTGAATCTAGACAGGTTTCCTTCCAGCTAGCATGGAGCTCTGGATCAGTGCAACCGCTCTGACTAGATCTGCTCCCTCCTGTTAAAATATGTATAATAGTCCTAAATATTTGGGAATTCATAAATAAACTTACCATAACAGTAAGGTTCATTTACTGAAGCTGACTCATTAAAGGTTTGACACCTGCATCCACAGAAAACAGCTACATATTGAGATGTCAGACCTTCCATCATCTTTGATTTTCTCTAATGATGTTCTTTGCAGCGGAAAGAATGAGAGATTTCATTGTTGGAATGGATGTTAAGTGCCACTAAATGAAAAGCTGTTGCCGCAGAATAAAAGCCATGTTTGATTTTCTAGGCTAAAGAAAATCTTATTAAAGAAAATCAAAGGTGCGTGTAACAGATGGAAACCCTTTTAACAACTCTAGAATATATAATATAGAGATTGTTTTAAAATATTTGATATTATACATGGCATTTAAAAGTAGAAATTAAATTTAAAGCTTGATTCCAAGTTCTCACTTACCTCCGGGAAGCAAAAGTCCATTCCAACAATAACTGGCAGTAAGAAGCTCAATTGAATGGCAGCATTAAGTTTAGAAGGTCCAAGATGGAACAATTACAATTAACGGGCTGCTTATGAGCATTTGCAATCTCAGGTGAGAAAAGTCCAACTTTATCCTTTTGTGATTTGGAACAGGAGTGGGTACTCCAAGAGAGCAAGGTGACAAGGGATCAGACCACCTGAGAAAGGGCTGGACCCACCCATGAAGGGGATAGTTTGCTGAAATTATCATGTCAGACTGTCTTGGGTGCATGCAAGGATGACAGTCTCCCCCAATCAGAGCAGACCATGTATGGAGCGCTACTGAAGTGCTCTCTGCATGATCCTATTGCAACATGTCTAATAATGCGCTTACATTTTGCTTTCTGGGGACAGTTCCATGGTGTCCCCAGGTGCAGGAAACCAACCTGAACATGGCCGTGAAATTGGGACGGATCTGTTGGATTCAGGAATATTGAGAGGAATGAGTGTAAGCTTTGGTGTGTAAACTCCAGAAAAAAATAAAAGTATCTATAGTTTCTCTTTAATTTTTATTTTAAAAGACCACAATGTTCTTTAAACTGTGTGAAAGTATAACTCATTTGTGCACTATAAAAAAAAAAAAAAGTCTCCTTTTATTACTCCTGTTATTCAAACAAGGAAGAAAACAATATTACCATTGTTGATTCCATCAACATTAATTGGGATAAGATTTCTTTCTGAATTATAAATGCACAGAAAAAGCAAATTGTGCCTGACTTATTAAATGACTTAATTGTAACTCACTTGTGGTTTAGCTGTAACCGCCACGCAAATAGCTCATGGATAATGAATCTATATCATCACCTTATATCTAATCGTATGCCACACACACCCACATGATGGACATTTGCTGAAAGAGGTTATATTTTAAATGTTTTGATTCTCAGTGCATTCTGCAGTGTATTTATAATACAAGCAGAAAATATTAGAAAATATGACAAGCAGTTGTATAAGGAGCTAATTCCAGACTTGAGATTCTATAACCCAAAAAGTCTTTGGACCCATAATATGAAATCCTCTAGCACGTTTTGGTTTTATTTTGCTTTCTGTTGCTTGAAGAGCCAACCTTTGTTTTGGGCAAATGTCACAAAAAGTACCCCAAATTAGTGCCATGCAGGCTATAATAGCTGCTGTAGAACCATTTTTCAACTCAGCTTTAGCCACAGCTTGACAGTTTTTGTCTCGGTTTTGCATTTCAGATTTGAAGAATTTCAGGTTTAGTAAATATCCATGTAAGATACTTTTGGATGCATATATAAAACCACTCCTTTTCAGTGCCATTGCAGAGGAAAGGTATTCCTCTCCCACAGCGCTGTATCTTCTGCGCGGCTAACAAGGCATTTGCCTTGGCCGGCACTTTACAGGGGGCGGCAAAAAACGCCACCCCCAAATGCCCAGGCAAATACCTTGTTGTCCTCGTTTTAAGGGGGCCCAAGAGCTGGCAGGCCGGCCACCTTTGTCATATGTTCATCCTCACCTTTCGACATTGATGGTGGTTGCCTTGCCAATAAACACAGTGGTGCCCCTGCAGCATGTTGATGGATGCCGGCCGCTGTGGGGCAAGTGTAAATGAGGGGTTGCCCGAGTTCCGTCAGGCCTAGAACAACACAGATCCAAAATACACCACTGCTCTCCCATTTATTTTTATTTTGTAAAAGTACTCACTTTTCACGTGGCTACATTTAACTTTGTTAATGAAGCAAAATGAATGAAGATACGTGTGCTGTGGTTTCTGTTAGTAATAGTTTCAGTCATGGCTTTCCATGAATGAAACTACTAGTGAGTGCTCAGCTATTTTTTAAGGAGCAAAGATTTTATTGGATATACACAAGGCTCTAGAACAATGTGAGGAACGGGGCTGGCTGAGAAATACAAGCCTTTGCCTGTAGAAGCTGCATGTTTACGTAAAAGTTGTAACTTTTATTAATTTATTTTTCGTTGCATGTTTTTATAAATTAATTATTTAGCATTTCAAATGAACGGTCCTTTCATTGTCATGTATTCCATTAGGTTTAACGGTTTATTAGTCTGATATTGTCGATGAAAACATAGTCCTTCCCTTTTCCTGTTTGGCTCATTGTAAGTATCGCAGCCATGAGTGCCAAGACAAATGCCAGATGAACACTAGCTTTCAATCACCATAGTTTCTCTGACACTCCTATTAGAAATGGTTGAAATAATTAAAATTATTTAACGCATATTTTGTGTACAAAATAGAGCTCTAACAGATGTTAAACATTCCTCGTCTCAGCAGCTTGCCATGTGCTTTCCCCCAGTTATAAATGGACTCTTTTGGCTCCCTGGCATTGAGTCATATTAAAGTACAGAGCAGAAAAAGACTCTCCTGTACTGTTAAGCAGCTTAAGAAAAAAAAAAAAGAAACAAAGAAAGAGACGTTTCAGGGACTTGCTAGCGTGCTCTGAATAATCTGGCCTGCTCCTTTTGCAGAATGTGCTAAAAGAGCTGGAAAAGAGGAAAGCAGATCTGAACAGCGTGACCGAGAACAGCGCTGCGCTACAGTGCTTGGTGGAGGGCAGTGAAGCTGCACTGGAAGAGAAGCTTTGCATTCTGAATGCAGGCTGGAGCAGAGTCCGCACTTGGACAGAGGACTGGTGCAACACGCTCTTGGTAAGTACACACACTGGTCCAACACACTCCAGCCATAGTACAGTGTCTAGTTCACACTGTAGATTGACAATAGACCCTTTTAACTTCTTCATGATGATTTTACACACGTATTGAAAACTGTTGGATCAGAGCTGCTCAGTTATGCCTGCCATAGCCTCGTGGCACCTGTCATTACTTTCTCCAGCTTAGAGCTACAGGAGCTTTATTATTTCACAGTAAAAAGTTGCAGTCAGTTGCTCAGTGTACATACTGGGGTTCATTAGATGACAATTGTATATGATCTCCACTTTTTATCATCTCAATTAACAGAGGTGGATGCAACATGATAACTTCAACATCACCATTTATTCAGTAAACATGGACATGTCACTATTTGATCTGGGAAGTTTTCATTTTCCGCATAAATAGCTTGGACTTGGCTACTGTGACCTAAAGTTTGCAATTCCCTGTCAATTCCTGGGTAGTATGGAGGATGAATAATGATAAATCTTGTAGTATGGTAATTTGAGGGATTCTGGAAACATTGCAATATACATTGTGAATGATAACATAGAAACTGGGGATAGAGAATTGCTTTATAGCTGTCTTCCAGCCCCTCTCCTGGCATGTTACATAAGGGAGAGTGGGATACATGTCTTGGTGCTGCCCTAAGATTAGAGGCCCCATTATCTACAGTGTTAGTCATTTAAAATGTGTGGTGTATTATTACCTACTGTGCTGTATAGAATTTAATACAATTTATCAAGGCTATTTAATAAGGACCAAATGTGTTCCAGATCAATAACAGTATTGTAAAATAGCCAGATTGGTACTAGATTTGCCATTTGAATATTTACTAAAGGTTAATGTGCTTGAAATTTGGATATTTCAGTATAATCTGGTATCTGATTTAGAATCAGTAATTCAAATATATGAATCCTTTATAATGTATAAGATTCATATATGTAGCAAACACAGTTTTTATACTAGATCTTGTCTGGATGCAAGAAAAAAAAATACATTGACCTTCTGTTTGCAGTCGAATCTTGCAAAATCCTGGTTACAAAATGCTGTATTTACAGTAAAACTCCCATACATGTTTCAGAAGAGTTATTTCCTCCATTTACCCCCTACTTACTTAACAGGGGTAGGAACATGTTTACATATGCCTCCAGTGAGAGCGGGTGAAGGGAGAAGGTCAGTGGTGTGATCATGTCACTCGCTCCACCCAAAGGGGGCAGACCCACCCGGATAGTGAACTTGCCCTCCTGAAATACTTGCTGGTTAGGCTGACGAAATGCCACCAAAGTCAAAGTCACCCTTACTGCTTCCATAGGAATTAAGAGTCTAAGTAGCAGACTGGTGCTGATAATCAAATGCCCTTGATTAATTGATCATTAGCAAGTGTGACCACCTCTATAAAAGTCAGCGTTTTCGCAGTTTACTAATCTGGAGCATTCAGGTGGAGGTTAGCACAATGCCAAGGAGGAACAACATCAGCAATGATCTTAGAGAAGTTATTGTTGCTACCAATCAAATTGGGAAGGGTTATAAGGCCATTTCCAAACAATTTAAAGCCCATCATTCTACAGTGAGAAAGATTATTCAAAAATGGAAAACATTTTCCAATCTTCCCAGGAGTGAATGTCCCATCAAATCTAGCCCAAGGTCAGACCGTGCAATGCTCAGAGAAATTGCAAAAACCTAAGAGTTAGATCTCAAACTCTACAGGCATCAGTTAGCATATTAAATGTTAAAGTTCATAATAGTACAATTGGAAAAAGACTGAACAAGTATGGTTTGTTTAGAAGGATTGCCAGGAGAATTACCTATCTCTATAAAAAGAACGTGGCAGCACGGCTTACGTCTGCAAAGTTGCATCTGAACAAACCACAAGACTTCTGGTCCTTTGGACAGACGCGGCTAAAATGGAGATGTTTGTACTCAACCTATTATGTAAACTTTGACAGCTAATGCGACAGAGGGGCCAGTTGCTATGAAAGCTCTTTATTTGCCAATTACCTTGTAAATGATATGAAAAAAACGCTTTGCACCATAACCCCTAAAATTAGCTTTATTGTTTACTGTACTTAGAGTACCCTTAATGAGCACCAATAGAGACATAACTTTCATGTAAGAAGTACTATTTTTTACAAATCCAGCCCACTGTTCACTTATCCTTTAAACATGTATTACATGTTTTATCACTTAATTCAGTTATATTTTATCTTTGAAATCTCTAATTTCAAAGAGTGTAAACAAAGCAATACTTAAATTTGTTTATTACACTACTTTGAATGCTCCAGCATGGCTTTGCTACCTGTTACTGTTGAATTACAGGATATTAGAAAGTTCTCTCAGGATGCCTATTGGTGTCAAGAAATTAGAGTTGATTATCAGCCTTCTAGTTCAGTATTCTCGGCTAATGTTCCTTTATGTGCTGTGTTAGAATCACCAGAGTCAGATGGAGATTTTTGATGAGAATGTTGCTCACATAAGCACTTGGCTGTACCAAGCGGAAGCCCTTCTTGATGAGATTGAGAAAAAGCCAGCTAACAAAAAGGAGGAGACTGTCAAGGTAACACTTTATTTTACAATACGTAATATTATATACTGACTGGGCTATTGAATTACAATGTTTTTTTCTGTCATTTAGCATTGTTAATGACTTATATTTGTTTTAGTAGCTGCACTCCTGGGACATGTTGTTTATTTAATGGAGGGCTAGGCATGCTGTTTATCCTAGCTGTGTGTAGACCACAACTTCCATCATAGCTTGTGGTACTTGTAGTGCAGTAATCTTGCACATGGCTTGTTTGCTAATGTACAGATGTGTCCACATATTTTTTGCATCCATTTTCTCCTTGGCACTACATGTGGCAATTTTCCACTAAATTACATCAAATCACCGCCATATTGATTTGATTGATATATACTGATCAGCCACAACATTAAAAGGTGGTCTATCATCAGGGCAGCTTGTCTGGTGAAGTAGATATTTGGTCTTCCCACCAGCTGTGGAGCCCCAGGGGGGATTATTTTTCCATTTGGCCACGGGAGCTATACTTTATGGTTCGCATGCCAGCAAACAGGCTGCACGATTGCCATAGGTTCTCCAATGCTGGTATAGACCCTGCCAGGAATTTAGTCTGCAACCGGAACTCGTTGAATATCCTTTACTTATATGTAGTAACTCTCAAGCATCTTCTACTTGTATAGAATCTGCCTTATATTTTTCCACTACAACCTAACAAATGTATGAATGCATGTCTCCTACTTGACCAAATTTTAGTTTGAATGCATTGGACTGAGTCACGTTTTTCTGTACTAAACACCTGGCTTGTCTGGAAATTTATGGGGACTGGTTTGGAAAGGGGCTCAAAATATGATTTAAATAGCCTGATTCAAAATAATCATATACATTATGCTTCTTTTCATGTTTTTTTTAAAGCGCCTGTTGTCAGAGCTGGATGATGTCAGCCTCCGTGTAGACAATGTCCGTGACCAGGCCATAATATTAATGAGCAATCGGGGCACATCTTGTCGTGAGTTGGTGGAACCAAAATTGGCTGAGCTCAATCGTAACTTTGAAAAGGTTTCACAGCACATCAAAGCAGCTCAAGTAAGTGTTTGAAATATATTCTCTTTATATCCTTTCTTGGCAGTAAATATGCTACTTCCCTCTGAAGGGTTGGTGACCTGGTATGCTATGACACAAAATTAACTCAGTAAGTGCCACAAATGCCAGTGCCAGCAACAAATTCTGTAGATATGTTTTACACATTTTCTGGATAGTAATCTGTTAAATGCATACAGTTGTAATCAAAATTATTCAAACCCCATTGAAAATCAGGTTTATCGTCAAAATGTACAGACTTTAAGCTGTTTGCAATGTACAAATCAAACAAAAGCAATAGAAATAGGTCAGCAACAAATGCTTCAAGTGGTTTCCCCAAAGTCAACTGAAAATGCAACTTGTAATGACTTATCCAGTCTAAAATGATTCAACCTCTTTATAGCAAGCATTTTTAGTACTTAGTAGAACTCCATGTTTCTCTTATGTCCTGCTGCAAACGAGATGCATAGCCAGACACCAACTTATGGCAGCGTTCCTGAGGAATCTTAACCAATTGTTAAGGCCAAGAGGAATGGCCTCCAGTTAAGCAATATTCTTGGGATTGCGTGCTGCAACCACCTTTTTCAAATCCCACCAGAGATTTTCTATGGTGTTCAAGTCAAGGTGACTGTGATGGCCACTGTTAAATTTGAATAATAATTTTGATAACAACTGCAAGTAACTAATGTAAAAAAAACAACAAATCATTTCAAAACTTCTTCTATGATAGCAGAATATGTTTTATCTGATATCACAGAAGACATTTAATTGTGAACATCAAGAATAACTAATTTTAAGGGAAACTGCAGATGTGACACGTGGTTCAAGTTGAAGCATTTATCAATGGACACAGTAGGCAAAAGATCTGTTGAGTAAACTTTGTGTTCTTCTGGGATGTTTTTCTATTCAGTTTATGGTTGGTCATGATACTCGGTCACAGATTAAAGGTCCAGAGGAAGAGTCTTTGCCTGCGGATAATTCTACAGTAGAGCTGGAAATGTTTGAGTCTGAACTCCTGGGTGCCCAGAAAATGGTCGAGAGACACCTACAGTCAGTGACTGATCATGACAGGGTGGGTATTGGTAATGATTAGATAATTGAACCCTTACAGTCTTATGCATATTTTGCAAAACATCACATTGAGGAGATTTTGTTGCTTCAAGTGGTAACAATTCACCCTAAACATTTTATAAAACATCCAAGCTGTAACTATAGCCAAGTTGGAGAGCTATTTCTTCTTAGCTAATTTCACTACTTTGATTTACAATTTACTACATTGAATTTTTAGGGCAAACTGGCATGGTAGAATAGGACATACTGGCATAGAGGGAATTAAAAAATGTTTAGGACAGGAGAAACTGGCATGCTTATTGGAAGTTAAGGATAGGGGTGATTGACATAAAGGGATGGAGTCTGAGAAGTGGCATAAGGAAGAATATGGGAGACTTGCATGGATAGAGTGAAAAGAATATGAAATACTGACACAGTGTGGCTATAAATGAGACTGGCATAGAGGGTTGGGGAATATGTGAATTTGTTATTGTAGGTAGTGAGGAAGTGAATATATTAGAAGGGTGCATTGGCAAATACACGCAGAGAAGTATGCCAGAGGGGGAAAAGGAAGGATGAGGAGATGAGACTGGACTAATGGGGTGGTAGTGTAGGAGGCCGGCAGAGAGCTGGCATGGGGTAAGAGACAAATAGGCGGACAGATAGGAAGGTTATTACAGGGGAATCTGCATTGCAAACACAATATACAATATGATATGTTTAAGCACATTTTAAAAAAAAAAAACTTCAGCAAGTATTTTTAAGTGTTAACTTTTAAGAGCAAGAGAAGGAAACTTTGTTTTCAGCAGCATTTATAATGTGACAGCAATAGAAGCATTCAGTAGTATTGATGTCCAGTGGACAGAGTGTGTGAACTGTGCAGTGAATCCTGCCAAAAGGCGTATTAGACTTGGCAGCTAGGAGTTTGGGTGTTGGCAAATTTGGCATCGGGTCAGCAAAAAAATAAAAAGCATATTTTATATGTTTAATGCATGTCCGTTTCCATGCATTCTTGGCACAGAGCAAGGCTTTAGATGGGAAGTGATTGAAAGTTAGTTAACCCTCATGAAAGTCAGAATGTTGAGAAACTTTCTAATTAACAGATAGTTCTTAGAGTGCCTTAGTCTGTGTGATAAGTGTAAAAGTGTTGGATTTTCATAACAAGGAAGAGAGGCATGGCTCTGATGCAGATACAATTACTGCAGGCGCTCCACATCAATGCATTGTGCAGCCACATGGCACTGAGCTAGTTAATGAGAGTTATCTTATAAACTTATCACATATCTTAGAGCAGCAAGATGTCATGAGCTAGTATTATGAATAGCTCCAGTCAGATTGATCATACGGGCACATTATTTTTTTTTTTTTGCCTGTTCAGACTGATGAAGAGAACACTCAAATTGAAGAAGTTCTACTAAAAGGAGAGGCTGTGCTGCGGCAGCCCCTAGAAGACAACAAGAGAGAGAAGCTGCGACTGGAACTGCTGCTTTTACAGACCAGATACAACAACGCAAAGGTCAGGACCTTCATCATTGTGCCCTTACAGTGGGGGACTTTTGCAGATATGTGCAAACATGGGGCAAATAGCAACTTGGCATCAAGTCAAACGGATTGTATTGCAAGGAAATCACCTCTTTAAACAGAAAGGGCTATAAATTAGATCAATTCTAGAACCAGGTCCTAAATGTGCTACAGTCACCATATATACCAGTCAAATATGTATGCTCATTGCCCTAAATATGACTATTTTCACGAGGAGTACTACAGCTTTAGTTATATAAACATAGACACCTAATTGGAAAGTAATATGCCAAATATATTTCTTTTAACGGTTAACCATTTGTTAGTGTGTATGTCATTCACTTGTATATTCTTAAATTCACTATGTGTCTGGCGACTTGCAGGAACTGCAGCTAATTCGGAAGAGACAGGAGATAAGGCTCTCTCCAGTTTCCAAGCCTATTGAGAAGGAAAAAGATAACTTCTTCAACTGGATGAATGAGACAGAACATCGTCTGTCCGGTCTCCATGAGGCAGAGGATGACAAGAAGCTTCAAGTAAGTTGGACAATTGCAGCACAAATCTCTGGTGGGGCATGTGAATTTTCAACATGCTCAATAGGAAGAAATTAGGATATGCAGCCCCAGAGGCAGAAGATCATAATTTCTTCCTTTTGAGTGATGGTTCCCAGCCCAGTGACCCCTAAAGGTAAATGACTTATTTAATCCTGTTTACATGTTCTAAAAGCCATAGCAGACAAACATATCTATAAAAGTCACTCTCAACTTGTTTAAATAGCCCTAGATAACTTTGTACATGGAAGAGAGCAGCAAAGAATAAAAGTTGGGTATCAGTTTAGCAGTTGTTATGTCAAGCCTTCTTGTTGCCCTTTCACAACAATTAGTGTTGTGAAAGGGCAAGCTGTGAGATGAGGTCAGAGATCTCATATATGGCATCATAGGAGATATTTAAAATTACACCTTTATTATGGAAGTATAGGCATAATGAAAAATCCTAAAATAAAGAATGTTTCTGATGGCTTTAATATATTGCCTCAGCCTTGCAACAGACAGGCCAGCCAAGCTACCCACCCAACACATGGTTTCTAGAAATAATCAAAGTAACCTCCTCAAAGCAATATTTCAGAATTTGACACTGTATCCTTTAAAAACCTTTGAGTGCTGAGGGAATTCATTTACACACAATATAACCTCATCTTTTAAAGAGAGAAGGGCAAGGATGAGTTAATATTACTCTTGATAATTTTTCCCTTGCACAGCCAGTGTGCATAACCATAAGACAAATTAGTGGAACATTTTGGGTACACTGCAAAAAATATGTATGATATTTAGAACGATTTTTAAGGATGTGGTCCTTGCCCACGGGACTTGCAAACTCTTTGACACAGCTCATTTTCCCCGTACAAGAGGCCATTTAATTCCTGTTATAGGTCCAACTTGACACACAACTACTGTAGTAACATTTTGAAATTACGGTAAATATACATTTGCTGGACTGGCTCTCCATAATCACCCAACTTTTAATTCGTATTATTGTAAATCTTAATATTGTGTGATTTTGTTATTCTCCAAAAGAGGTTTCCTAGCTCCAGCTGCACATTTAGATAAATTACTTACATAGAGACAGTTACTTTAGAATGTAACTTACTGTCTCTGATATGGGCGTGATGTAAACTAGCTACCTTGCACAAAACTCTAACAAAATCTCAAGTATTATGCCGAGGTCTATTTTCTATGAATAAAGTTATAAATTTACATACACTACTATAAATGTAATCTAAATGTATGTTAAAATGTAGATCAGTTTTCTATAAAACATGTGTAGTTTTAAAATATATATATATATATATATATTTCATATGGAAAAACTTAGATTTTACTTGTACATTTTGTTTTTAGTTACACTCTTGCCTTGTTGTGTATTACATCCATATATTGCAGTATATCTGAACGACCAGTTTCATGTGATTATTTAAAAAGATTTCTTGTTCATGTCTTTTCCTAATTTGAAACATCTTTGCTTGAGAGTTTGTTTTACTCCTCAGTAATACCATGGCATTAAAACAGCTGTTATTTACTTTAAACAAAGTAAAGGTGAGAAGGTTTATCAAAGCTGTAACTTATTCAATAATAAATGGAGGGGGTCATCTTAAAAGTTTTTCAAAGTGCACATATAACTAGAGCTGCTCCGTGTGTGAGGAAAGTTAAAACCTGGGGTTTGATCGACCTGTCTAGATGAGGGACCACTGGCTACCCTGCCCCGAGATACGATTAACAAGACACTTTCTATTAGTAAGACTGAGTGTTTTTCTCAGGAGCTGCTGCAGGAGCTGGATGATCACAGAGAGGAATTCATCGCTCTGCAGAAGAAGACTGGCGCTCAGCTGCATGAACCTGCTGGGGAAGTGGATGGAGGGAAAGTTAAAGAGCGCTGGGAGGAGATTGAAAAGCAGTTTGCAATTTATCTCGGAGTTCAGCATCACAGCCTGGTAAGTAAAACCCCTGCCTACTCCTGGGAACAGTTTGATTATTTTTATTATTAATTATTTAATATTTGTGCACCATACAGGGAGGACTCGTACAGCAATATGTTGTCATACAAGAAGAAAACATTCAGTGTGAATGGTTTCTCTACAGTTCTTTTTCGATTCCCACTACTGTAGAAAAATCTGCAGGGATATCATCAAAATGCAGTTTCATGTATGGAATAAAGCAATGCTACATTTCCATTTATGCAGTGTAATGAATATTTAAAATTCTTAGAACATATATTTTTTATTCATTACAATTCGAATGTTTTCTTTAAAAAAATAAAAATAGAAAATCTATTGTTGACTCGATCACTGATAACTCCTTGATATTAGGAGTATTGTTACCACACCAGATAACACACCACTCTATAAGCAATACCTATAACAGCGATGGGGGAACAATAGACCTCAGACGCAGAAGAACTGGAGATTCCTTGATGCTTTACCATTCTAAAGGCTGGCAATGCACAATGGCAGTTGTAGGTCTACACAACATCTAGGGATCCACCTAGTCCTGACCTAGAACAATATCTATGAACAAAGCCGAAGCCCTTATTCCCCTTCACTTTAGAGAAATCTGTGACCTTTAAAAGAACTGGTTGAAGTAGTTAAGTGTATGCAGCAACTGATACCTACATAAAAAATGAGGTATACATATTATACCAAACAAGTGGAGCGCTCTAAACAGTGGAGGGATTCACTCACCCCTTTAGTACAGTGACAGTCTTGAATATTAAAACTTGAAAGTACATATGAAAGAGAACCAGAAAAAAACAAGAAATATAGTGCAGATGGTTCCCAAAAATAGACAATTGATGTTAATAAATGACTGAAACCACTCACATGGACAGGAGCTTATGCAATATTGGCTCCATAAATAGATATTTTATGCTCTTTGTGTATTTGTTTTCTATTGTGGGTGAGGGGTATTCCACTTCTAGTGTTGAGCAGCTTCTACTTTTCGGGCACTGTAAAGTAACACTCTCTATCTCCTTTTAGAGAGAGTTTATTTTTTTATTTTTATTTTATATTGAGCAACTGATACATACCTATATGTACATCAACAATTCTTCTTCAATGCATACTCTTTTCAAACATTTTTTATTAAAGGTTTTATGTATGCGGCAGTTCCGCCGCTACACGTGGGGCCCGGGCCCCCCAGGGCCGCCGGGCCCGTGACAACCGTTATGGTTGTCACCCCCTGATGGCGGCCCTGCTTAATGGTAAGAAAATTGAAAAGCGGTCTGGTGACTAAGGGGTTAATAAGAACCAAAATTGCTTTAAGTGTCCTTTTCTTTATTGTAGTAGGTTGTAGTCAAGATTATCCATATTTGCTATAGAATTACTTACTAATGTGCTATGTAGGCTTGTGTTAAAATTCTAAGCGGTTAGCCACAGTCATTTACATTGATGTGTTTGTGTGACTTGTATATAATATGCACTGCTAACAGAGTACATATATTCTTCATTTTAGGATGTCTCAGCCGATGATCACCTAGATGGCAGCACTTTCTCCTCACAGTACACTCCTTTGCTTCTCCCATCAGACTATTTAGTGGAGATAAACAAAGTACTGCTTTCTATTGCTGATGCCGAGTTACTCCTCAATGCTCCTGAGCTGAACAGTGGAGAATATGAAAACTTTTCTATACAGGACGATTCTCTCAAGGTCAGCACATATATCATATGTCCTCACAGTGTACATAATCTTCAGTTTTAATTGCCTGAAGTGTAATGCCTTACATTTTTAATATTTTTTAAATTTATTTTATTTCCCACTTTTTTACGGTACCTTGTATTTCTTGTTTTTTGTGGAACTGCAATTATAACTGTTACTGTTTCTTGCATTGCACATAAGCACACAGTGGTGGGAAAAAAAAAACTTTGTTTGAACCACTAGGACTGCTATGTTTCAGACCTGCAATCATAAGTCACAACAGTAACATACATACAGTCACATACATACAAACAAACACATAATCACAGATCTCAATACACAATCACTGACACATACACAATCAAAGGCATACAAAATCACAGACATACACACAGACCCACCCCCACACATGCACAATCACTGACAAAACATCAAAAAATGACATTCATACATTCAGTACTTAAGAGGTCCATACAGCCTCCCTGCTCTGGGAGGGCTGGAATGGATCCTCTGTGCCTGGTGGGTAGCGGTTGCTGCTTGGCTGTGAGCTCTGTGCTCTTCCTCCACAGGTCCCTAATGTGCCCAGCAGTAATGACGATCATACCCAGCCGGCTCACTGCAGGGCACACTAGGGAGCAGTCCAGGAGGGGCACAGTATGCAAAGGGCTCCCTCACCGCCTTTTTTTTCGTATTACCTTTTGGCTCAGTTAATGGTCAGATAACTTGACAATGCACCTGAAAATCCTTAGTTGTTTTTATGTGCCAAACTATACTAACTGTTGAGATGGAAAAAAATATATAAAAACAGCACCAGACCTTGTCACTGTCATCACCATTCACAGTTGGTGATAGTTTGCTATTTTAACTAAATGTTTTTGGTGGTTTTTTTTTCAGTGATGACTTCATAACACCAGATTTACTCTCTTTTTAAGGCAGTAGAGACTGCATATCCTCTGACTCCTTTATCTCTAGGATTCTTTGTGAATTCACAGATTTCCATATTATGATTCCTTTAACCAAGAGTGACTTGAACCGTCTCTGTTTATGTACTGTCAGCCCATCAGTGTGTGTGCATAACCCACATCCTTAGTAGCTTTCCCTCTCTAAAGTTACAAACTCTGGTAACTGCCCTTCTGAAGTCCTCTCAGATATTTCCTGTTTGCAATATCACATATTTCTACACATCTGTATAATACAAATCTTACAAAGAGGGATTTCTGATGTCTCTCAAGTGCACTCCTGCAGTTTTGCTTAATCACCTAAACACTATCAAAATGATTCCTTTTCATTTGACTGGATACAGAGATTTACTAAGATTAATATGTTCCCTTCCTCTAATATACTGAAGACTTAAGGTTTTATAAACGTTGTGCTCTTTCAAGTCTAACATGAAGAGTATCATTTTGTTCTAGAACATTAAAGATGTAGTGGACAAACTTGGAGAACAGATTGCAGTTATCCATGAGAAACAGCCTGATGCCATCTTGGAAGCTACAGGACCTGAGGCAGTACAAATTGGAGACTCCTTGACTCAGGTGAACGCTGAATGGGATCGGATCAACCGTCTGTACAATGACCGGAAGAGGTAAAAAAAAAAAAATTTATAAAGAAATGGAATCTGCAGCAAATGTACTATATTAGAACTGAAATACTTGGAATCTTTTGTGCCTTCCAGTTTCTAAGGTCTCAACTTAATTTTGTTGGATAAGTCGATAGAATTTTAAAATGATTTTTTTTTTCACCATATTAAAATATCTAAAATATATCATACATAATAAACTATATCAATCAAACAATATTAAAATATTGCAACATTTAACTATTTATTAAGAAGACTAAATCATTTTAAAAGTTGAATTAAGTTGAATTATCTTGGTAGATATTTAACTTGGTGGAGACCGTGGAGTTTGCTTTTTTTCTGTCCTTGTCATTAACATTAACTTAAATGCTATACATTTGAAATGGAATTCAATTATGAGGAATTCAGATGTCCGTTTCCTATTTAACAAGAGGTTAAAATGCTAACTTCTGTTTTAGTATGTTATTAATTATAGTCAAAACAGAAAACGGAAAACAAATACGGTAATAATATTTATCTAATATTTATAGCATCTGCAGCAGTGTTCTGTCAGGACAATGGCAATGATGTGCCTGCTAATTTACAGAAGAAGCAGAGTTTTGTTTATTGCAGTGTGCATGCGGGGAGAGATAACACTCTGTGCATGCACATACTGTGCGTGTACAAAACAGAGAAATAATTGCAGCCTCTTAAATGTCAGCAAGCTCATCGCGGCCACTGATAAAAGATACTGAGCAGCGGCTATTGCCTTTAGGGTAAATTACTCTGATTTTGCTCTGTCTTCAGATAATGCAAATTTAAACAAAACAAACAAGTGGTCCAAATGGATTAGAAATGCACTGCGTTTCAAGCAATGCCCTTCTTATATAAAGGATATGTTAAGAGCAATTAAGACACGATGTGAAGGAAAAATAAGGTCAAGCTATTCCAGTCTCTTAAGAATGTTGCTTCTTTGAATGACTCTAAATCACAGTTTGGCAAATATTATACAGAGCAATCCTTTATTACAATAATAAACACAATCTTGGTCAAATAGTAAAAGTAAAGAGACACATATGTACACTTAACTTGTATATATTTAAAGCAATAACATTTCTACAAATTGTATTTTGTCTTGTTTTTCAAAGTTCTCAGAATCAGATTGATTATTTTTTGCTGTTTGTGTTCAAACGCAATTTGCATCTCTGTCATTTATTGCACCAACACAAACAGGGCTTTAGTTTGATGTCACACATACATAGATAAATTCTCATTAATTATAAAAAAAATAATAGCGTGTGCATAATATGTCTTAGAAAAAGTAATTCAAAATAAATTCATTTATGTGTCTTGATTTATAGAGTACATCATATGTATAGGATTTCAGATTATTTTGAAAGTTACAGGTCACAAAATACAAGGACTAAAAATAAAATTTCAATGTGAAACAATTTTAGAAGTTGGTATGTTTGTCTTGTAGGTTTAGTAGCCATCACAGAAAACAAAATTGCCACTCAAAAGTATATATTTATATAAAGTAGACATCACAGGCTATTTACCTCAGGTTAGTTTGACACTTTTTACATGGCCATTTCATCGCCAATATCTGCTAAATATTGGAGTAAAATTGTGTTTTTTCTCTATTATGGCATATAGACATATAACAAGGTTTTTGTAATGTGTATTTTGTAAAGCTGGTGTGTGCTATTCCTGCACAGAACCCAATATTGTGTTCAGCTGCTGAGTATAACGATACCCCCATTGTATGCCTTTGGCACTATTCTGTGAAGCTACAATGTCATATAAGAGACAAGGCTATTTCAGTTTCTATAGTTAGAATTTTCGTTGATGGATTTGACGGGCTTATGTCTCATTTTAGGGTATTATAGCAGTGTGACTGTTCAAATAACCCCACAAAGGGCTTTCATTTGATAAAGCAAACACCCCAGGGTATCTTATATGGTGTATATTGTGCCTTAACTTGTCACCATTTTTTCACCAATTTATGTCAATGTTTGTGGTGAGGGGAAAAATAAATAGCATTTTTACATATATGTTGCATTTTTGCTGAGTATTTCTTACACTTGATATGTACCACTGTCATAAAACCCCCCAAATTATGCTCAGTTACATCTTCTGAGTAAAACAATATGCCCAATGTATGACCTAGACCAGGCTTCCCCAAACTCCGGCCCTCCAGATGTCGCTGAACTACAACTCCCATGATTCTCAACCTATTTCATTCATAGAATCATGGGAGTTGTAGTTCAGCAACATCTGGAGGGCCAGAGTTTGGGTAAGCCTGACCTAGACACTATTTTGTAAAGTTACAGTGCTGTAAAAGAGACGTGACAAATTCAGGTTTTTAAGTGTGAATTTTCATGGAGGGTTTTGATGCGTCCGTGTCCCATTTTGGAGCTCTTGAGCAGGCTACATATTCCAACTACACCATAAAGGCATACCATTTCTTAAAGCAGACATCCCAGGGTATTTCAAAAGGCATATTTTGAACCTTAACCATGTCGGCTGAGTACAACAATACCCCCGTATGTACCTTTGCCCGGTATATGTAGATGTTGAAGTGGCACATTTGACACACAGCCTTTCCAGTTTTTTTTTAAACTTTGAATTTTTACGCTGTGTCCATGTCCCATTTTAGAATATTTTAGCAGGCAATATAATCCGACTACTCCATAAAGGCATACAATTTCTTAAAGAAGACATCCCAGGGTATTTCAAAATGCATATTTTGAACCTTAGTGTGGGATCATTTTTCCGCTAGCTTGTACCAAGTGTAGTGATAATAAGCATTTTTTCTGCCTTTTTGACACACAAAGTGAGTTTGCACAGTATATTTTGCAAACCTTATGTGTGCTACGACTGTATAATACTTCATATGTTGCTCTGCTATGTAGTCTGACTACAACAATACTACCACACTACAACAATACTCCCGTATGTACCTTTGCCAGGTATATGTGGATGTTGAAGGGGCACATTTGAGAAGCAGCCATTTAGTTATTTTCTAACTTTGAAGTTTTACGCTGTGTACATGTTCCATTTTGAAGTAGTTTAGATGGTTGGTTATTGAAACTTCGCCACAAACACATACTATTTATTAAAGAATACACCCTGGGGTAATTCAAAAGGCATATTTTGAACCTTAGGGTGGGATCATTTTTTCTCTAGTTTGTTCCAGGTGTAGTGGTAATGAGCATTTTTAAATGTATTTTTTTTTAAACTTTTTTTAACTTTTTTTACTTATTCAATTTTTTTAAACTTTTAAATCTAGCTTAACTTTTTTTACACTTGTAAATTTTTTAATAAACTTTTTGTTTTACCGTATACCCCTAACTAGCAGTAAGCAGCACTAACAGCAAATTCCCTGATTTCCCACAACTCCTACCCACCCCAGCCGTTACATATTTTTTTTGTAACTTTTTAAAAATGTTAGTAAAACATTTTTAAAAAACCTTTTTAAAACTTTTAAAAACCTTTTTTAACGTTAACCCCTAGCAGACCTAACACCAAGTTCCCCAATTCCCCACTAACTTCCACGCACCCCAACTAGCTAAATATATCATTTTAAAATATTTAAATTAATTCATAAAATAAATGTAAAAAAAATAAAATGTAACCCTCAGGGGTTAAAAAAGAAAATCAGATGACAGTAAAATGTAGTCCTTGCCAATTGATCACTGTAGTCATTTTCTAATTTTCTTAAGGCAGGGGAAAGGGGGGTGGGATTTAACTTTAACTTTATTTTTTTGCAGGGAGCAGATCACTGCTGATCCGTCTCCCTGCACTTCACACTAATCGCGGAAGAGCAGAGAACCGGATCAGAAGTCAGCCCGATCACAGCTGCAGGGACAGCGCGATCGGGTGCTCCCGGTCTGCCTCAAATACCGAGACACAACGGATGAGCGTTTCACCCAGCGATCATGGGTGATCTGGGGTTAATTTCAGTAAATTATGGAAATTTTCCGTCATGGGTCCTTAACGCAAGGACAAGCTTGACGGAAAATTTCCGTCTTTGGTCGGGAAGGGGTTATATTTGCTCTGTTAGTCCTGTAAAACCTCCTATTTCTCTGAGAATTCCTATTCCACTGGGAATTACCTTGATTCCATTGTGGCTTCTTATTGACCCCGGGATATAATACAATAATATTAATATTTTCTTTGCGTAATATGTCTGAGTAAAATTATTATTAAAGGGACACTCTGGGCACCAATGCTACCTTAATGCATGTGATATGTTTTGGCTTTGAATCAATGCTTTCCTATGAGGTTTTTAACACATTGCAAGCATGAGGACGTCCAGCATCATTTCACACAGTCAGACTCTGTAAAACTGTAGGATGCACCTTTCGTGGCTCTCTGGGATACAGCCTCTAGAGACAGTCTTAATGCTGCAATGTTTACATTGCAGTTCCTCTAAATCTGCAATGTTTGATATTTCAGGGTTAGGGGAACATGGGCACTGCACCCACACCACGTCAATGATGTAAAGTGGTGTGAATGCCTATAGTGTCCCTTTCAGTAAATATATTCTTTTTTTCCCCTGTTATACCTAGAAGCAAATTGTATTTTTTCTGACTACTTTATCCTGTTTACTGTGTAGTCCAGAGATTGGATAACAAAATCTAGACTAAAATAAGCAAGTTGTGACGATAGGTAAGTTTGAGATGTTTTTCTAATTCAGCTATTTTAGCCTATATTCACCTTTGGTTTTGATACCATTTGAAGTTTAAGGAATAAACTCTTAAAAGTAAGTAAGAGAAAATGTGAAACCCCTCTGGTCCTCTCTCAGATTTCCATTGCAGTCACATACTCATGACTCATATGATCACAGTAAGAAAAACTGGCCTTTATAAAATTGAATAAAGCGTAACATTTTTTTCGTACCTGCAAAAATCAATTTCTTTGTTTTTGCATTGATTTGTGTGTTTTTAATTTAGTGTCTTACCTTTAGAGATGTATTTACTTTGCAAAAATAAATATTGATTTAGTGCATGGACAACCTAATTACATTGCAGTTTATAATAGTTGGACAAAGTAATTTTCCATTTCTTGAAGAGACATTCGTGTTTGAAACTGGTACATAAAGTGGATACTTTTCTTTAATTATCTTTCCTGTTCAGCCGTTTTGACAGGTCTTTGGAGGAGTGGCATCAGTTTCATTGTGACCTAAACGACCTGACACAGTGGACAACTGAGACAGAACAATTGCTGGCTGAGTCCCATTCACCAGGAGGCACCTTAAATATGGAGAAGGCTCACATAAATCAACCGGTAAAGTCTGGATATCCAGATTGTTATTTACAAATTATTCACCTTTAATGATAAATGGACTCTGTGTGGATGTTTTTACCACCTATTTCTTTTTTTTTTCTTTCTAAACATTCTGTGTTTATAAGGTTGATTGTTTTGGCATATAGGCAATCATTACAGAGGGGAAGCATTACATGGATAGATATACATACATTTGTAACATGAGTCCACAGGCATTCAGGTTCTGGTTACATTAGATTGTTTGTGATTATACATTTTGCCAATACATTCTAAGGAGTTTGTTGGCCGATGCGTATATTGGCTCGTTAGAATTGGTTCCCTGTTGTAAGCCAAGGTGTTTAGTTTGGAGACAGTTTGGTGCCTAGCTGGTGTGGGCGAGGAGAGAGGGGAAAAGGCTTTCTGAGCTTGCAGGACTCTAGCCCAGATTCCTTTGTGGGCCAGTGTCCGTGACCTGGGCCAAAGTCTTTGGGTGTCTTCGTTGGGTGGGTATCCCTTGTTTTCAGTCTGCTGTGTTGAGGGCTCGATCTCCCTCCTTGCTAGGTGGTGTACTCCTATGCTTTGCACAATCTGGTTACCAACTATTTCTTTTTAACCACTTAAACAATTACATAACTAAGAAATAAAAGGAACAATCTGTTGTTATACATTGTTTTCTTGTTATTTTTATTTCTTGGAGCATACCCCTTTAATGTGTGTACTCATTGCTCTATTAACAGGGGACCCCGCCTGCGGAATCACTTTTGCTATGTCACTTCTCATGCAACTCTTGCTATACTTTTTTATCTTGACTCACCCTATTGTCCATTAGATTAACCTGCTTAAATAGCTATTCTTTATGCCTCATCTGCTGTCGTACGCTACTTAAACCTTAACTTTAATGGAAGATGTTACAGCTCAGTGTAAAAGCAGGGAATTGTCACATATCACTCTGCTTATGTTATAATCAATCTGCAATACCCTTGGTTAAATTTCTAATTTTTTCGAATACAGGTGTCATCCCATAACAATATGACTGCCTGTGAGATTCTTGTTTAAAAAATCGTCATGTTCCATAATACAAAATGAAAGAATATGTTATAAATCAACTGATGTAGAAGAAAATATCTGACAAAAGTTAGTCTTGCAGCCTGCTCCATTTATTTAAGGGATTTGATTGGCTAGACAGTTTACTCTAATTATATGTACTGTGGAGAAATATATAGAGCTACCTGCAATATATAGGTTATTGCTTTAGAGTCTAAAGCAATCAATAGTGTAGAGTCTCCCCTGAGCAATGCGCCCTTGAACTTAGAAATGGATAGTCTAAAGTTTTAATTACTCAGGGGAGAATCTATTCTGTTGTTGCATCACAGCTCATTAATCACAACAGCCGCTTATTATTCATTGTACTTATTAATTTTTCACGGTAATCACACATGGCATAAGTTTTACTTTCCATAAAAGTAGCATTTTATCATAGTCAGTTGGGGAAGATATTTGTCATGGGAGCTATACTAATACCGGTAGGTTCGTAGGTTCCAACTCAAAAACATAGCCCGCATCCGCCCCTTTCTTACGCAAGATGCTACCAAGGAGCTTGTCCATGCTCTAGTAATTTCCCGCATGGATTACTGTAACCCTCTCCTGATTGGTCTCCCCAAAAGCCGTACTGCCCCGCTACAGTCTGTAATGAATGCTGCAGCTAGACTGATTTTCCTCTCTAGTCGGTCCTCTCACACCTCGCCCCTCTGCCAGTCCTTACATTGGCTCCCTGTATCCTATAGGAGTCAATTCAAAGTGCTAACCCATACATTTAAAGCACTGAACAATTCCAGACCCTCTTATATCTCTTCACTGATCCAGAGGTATGCCCCTCCTCGTACCCTCCGCTCTGCCCGCGACCACCTCCTGACCGCTGCTCGCACCCGTACGGCCAACTCACGCTTGCAGGACCTCTCGCGGGCGGCTCCTCTCCTATGGAATAACTTGCCTACTGCCATCAGACTCTCCCCTAGTCTTCAATCATTTAAGAAGGACCTTAAAACCCATCTCTTCAGGAAAGCGTATGGCCTCCCAGAGTAATCTCTCCCTTACATACCTGTCTCTTGCTCTCCTATGGGATAGTGCTTTGCTCTCTCCTCCAGCTCTGCTTCACTCCTACTTGATATTTCCTATCCTAATGTTTCTAATACCCCACCTCCTATAGACTGTAAGCTCATTTGAGCAGGGTCCTCTTCAACCTATTATTCCTGTAAGTTTTCTTGTAATTGTCTTATTTATTGTTACATCCCCCCCCCCCTCAAAATATTGTAAAGCGCTACGGAATCTGTTGGCGCTATATAAATGGCAATAATAATAATAATAATAATGTACTGAATACTTACACAATGCCCATTGCAATTTTAGTGGCTTATTTATGGATCATTCACTGTCAAAGAATCAGCAGCTCAAAATTAGAAAAAAGTGTTATTGAGCAGACAGATTCACTTTAAATCACTTTTTTTTCCAGCTGCAAAACACTTTTGAGAATAGCAGTGTAAACCGAGTTTATGTATAATAGAATATTGCAGGATTTCTTTTAATTTCTTCTTGCCTTTATATATTCCGAAAGACTTTAGGGTTCTAATATAAGGTCACTGTATGCACTTGTGCTTGATTGTTGCTATTATATACTGTGGCAGGAGCTTGAGGAAGCAGTGAGCACCCAGCAGCTTAATTTTACCATACTCAACCAAAGTGGGGAAGGCATCATACAGCATCTTTCTGCCACCGATGGAGAATTCCTACAGGATAAACTGGCTGGGCTGAATAAACGCTGGGGTGCAATTAGAACAGAGGTTCTGGAAAGGCAGCTGAGGTAGGTTTCCATAACAAAGTGTGCAGATTGAACATTAAAATGTCAACGTTGTGGAATGTCCATGTTAATTTGTGCCAGTTGGCACTGGTCTACAGAGCCTAGCTTTTGGCACATAACGCCATACGATAACCAGGAAAAAATGTGATGATCGTAAAGAATGAGCTTTCACTTAATGGAACTTGATATTGATGTGTTTAATTAAAAACTTCATTTTAGTGGTTTTCCATTATTTCTTGTGTACTATAAACAATACATACCCATTAACCGTCAGTGAAAATGGCAATTCTTACATTTACTAAAGCTAATTTTAGTCGTAATTCAGCCAGCCCGTCCAGTCCGGTCTAAAAACAGTGCTTTCTGCATCCAAACACTACACAAAGCATAGGGTTTAGAAAATATACAAAGCACCAATTAAAAATAAATAAATAAATCCGAACTAAATGCGGGACTGATGCAGGATGCACTTTCGCAATTTATAGTTTTTTTTGGAAACAGTTGAGATTTTTCAAATTTAGGCCTGGATTTTAACAATCCGGATTTGGATTTCAGCTGGCCTTAGCTTCAGCTGAAATCTAGATGAATTCATGGCTTGTAACAAGCCTACTCTGCGTAATCTGGACATTGTTAAATAGTATAAACAATTTATGGACTTTGCATACCGAACAGAACTGTTTTTTTTTTACTCCATTCGGTAAGGGGCCATTCGAGGTTTAGTGAATTATCCTGTCATTGTTTCTCTATTGCCTTTGCTGACATTAGACATTACCTTGTTTGACAGTCTACTATAGTTAATACTGTTACATTGAATGTAATGAGAGCATTAACATATACTTGCTGTGCTAGTGCACACACATTAACACATTCATACTCACACAGTCCTCACTAACAGGCTCAGTTTATTGAATATAGAAACATCTTGGGAAATCCTCAAGGGCAATAACAGCTTTCCAAATGGAAACAAGTGGGCAAAGAAGTAAACTATGATTTCACTCTTTCCTTGAAAATAATATGACTTCACTCTTTCCTTTAAAACTTTTTTCATTTTATTTTTTTAAATAGACGTTCAATACCTCTTTAATTAATGTTTTAAAGCTCTGCTGGGAATCTACTACTATTCAGTGTTAGTCAATAAAATCCCTTAATATGTTCTTTTCAGTAATCTTTTCCATATGTATATTAAATTTGTGAGTGTGTGTGACCCTAGTGATGTTTGACATCAACAAAATCTGAATTTAATAGAAAGTGACGCGTGTTCTTTGATAGATTAACTTGCTCTGCTACCCCTACTAAATATATGTGGTTCCATCCAATGATGCCATGCAGCATCAGAGACAAATATAATTTATATATTTCAGTAAGTGTTTTTTTTTCCCTCCTAAATATGACATGTCTCTCAGTTTAATGAGAAAGAAAATGAGATTGACAAGTCTACTGGAAGCATTCTATATTGCATTTGTCATTTGGTATATAATTACATTGAAATACAGATTTTAGTAGAAAAATGCATCATGGTGCAAACAAAATTAATCTGTCGAAATTTCATTTAACTGTGTTATTCGTTCTGTGCTGCAAGGTTGAAAGGAGAAAGTCCAGCTTTAAGTGACTACAGGAATAAGATGGATGGATTTGTCATCTGGTTGGAGAGGGCATTTAATGTGGCCCGTGTAAAACCTGCATTGGATAATGAAGAGAGATTGCAAGAACTGAAGGTAATATATTAGTTATCAGTTAAAACAATAGTATAATAGATATATAAGCAGTTGATAATAATCTTAATTATTAAAGGGATACCCTAAGCATCCAAACTGCTAATTCAAACTAATCAGGCCTGATTAAATAAACAGGTATTTCTAGTGTTAAAGTAAAAAAAAAAAAAAAGGTTAATTCTAAGACAGAATGTTGTACATTAGTGTGTTATACTTTGGAGGAGTAACAATGGATATAATTGATGTTTATCCTTGCAATGGATCAGCTATGTTTTCCATTGTTTACCAATAGTTGCTGTTGTTTCATGATATTTGAGGCCAGGTTATTATTCCTATATAAAACAGCATGGATGTGTGTGTTTTCAGTACAACATAATTTCTACAGCAAGTGGAACACTAGGGGGTTTACTTTCTGAGCTGTGAGAATTGCACATTTTAGATCAAAATAGATAAGTTGAAAAACATTCTCCAAATTGTTTTGTTTCCTTTTAAACTCCATTCTGGCCTAAACTCTCAGTTTAGATTATAGTGGCCCTGGTATTGGATTCCATTATTGACGTTTAATTTTGTTCCTGGGAAACTGCACCAGAAAAGGCAAGTGCTGTGTATGCATTTCTATCTTAATCCAAAGCCCTCGTCTGCCCTCTTCAGGTTATGAATGTAGAGATGGAAAAGAAAAGTGAGACGATAGAATGGCTAAATCGAGCAGCTCCAGAAATACTGGCACAGAAGAGTCTCAGTCCGCAGGAGAGAGAAAAACTATCTGCAAGACTGAGGACAATAAATATGAACTGGGAGCAGGTATGACTGCAGGGGGGCCTTGGCTTTCACGCACACTCTTTTCACAGTGATATCCAAAGTAATTCCGTTTAATAGTATGTGACTGTGGCGGTCAAGAACCACAGTCTGTGAGCTCTTTCAAGTTTATAGCTCATTTAAAAAGCATTGCTGTTACTCCCATGGTTCTGTATGTATGTGATGCGGCTGCGTGTCAGCAGGCTGAGTAAAATTGGTTACATTTGTTTTGTTCTGCAAGTGGTTCCTGGTGAAAACAGTGCATAAGCTGATACTAAATTTAACTGCAATGTATTCTCTCTTTTTCAAATACAAAGGAAGTAGAGACTCTAGCATTGTCTGCCACTATGATTGGCGTCCTGTAACAAATATCTTTATATTTGTGGACTGGAGTACATCATGCTCATAAAATACCTTGATATTTCTGAATTCCATGCTTTTTTTTTAAGTGGACAGTAGTGACAGCATTGTATATGGCTAGATACTCTTTTTAATGTTAGCAAAGCCTTTGGTGAGACA
Organism: Pelobates fuscus; assembly: GCF_036172605.1. Lineage (NCBI taxonomy): Eukaryota > Metazoa > Chordata > Amphibia > Anura > Pelobatidae > Pelobates > Pelobates fuscus. Next base: position 201,387,497 of record NC_086318.1, read on the forward strand.
CCAAAAAGAAAGTGAAATAAAGTATTAAAGGGACAATATTCGCACCTAGAACACTTTATTTGAATGACATGGTCTAGGTGCCATGTTCCCCCTCCCCCCTTTAACCCTGCGAGTGGAAACATTGCCATTCTTCATGCTTTCATTACAAGGTTTAAATGCCTCTAGTGGCTATCAGTATGACAGCCACGAGACATGTTTCCGATGAAGTTGTCGTGTAAAAAGCTTTACTACTTTTCAGAGAGACCATCTGATTGGCACAGCACAGCATTTTACTGTGCACACGCGCTAGCCTCCCAATGCTTTCATGTGAGCGAAAAAAGGTAAGTAAAATATATATAACCAGAGTAACCCTGAATCTATAAGCAAAAAAACAACACTCCAACATTAAAAATAATTGATTTATTTTTAATATTAGTGTTACTTTAAGTGACATGCATCAGTTTGGGCAATGCACTGCTGAATTATGGAAAATTGCAACAAATGCAGAGAGCTTCAATTGTGAGTATCTTTATTGTTTTAAATGCAGGGACGAAACTAAAAGGTTTCTGGGCAAAATCAGATCCTCGGGCCTTCGAGGACAAAATATTAAGTATTAAAGGGACACTATAGTCATCAGAACCGCTACTTAATGTAGTTGTTCTTGTGTCCACAGTAAGCCCATGCAGGCTTTTTAACATAAACACTGCCTTTTCAGAGAAAATCGCCTTTTACTCCTCTGATGGTGGGCTAGCCTTCTAAATTATGCTTTCAAAGCTATAGTGTCAGGAATACACGTTTGTATTCCTGACGCTATTGTGTTCCTTTAAGTAGATGTTAAATAAACCTTTCAAAAAATACTGTCAGGGTACTGCTGGGAAAAGTGAATTTTAAAATATAGGCCTAAACTGTTGTATATATTAGTAAAATTCTCCAAGTCAGTTTTGTTGTTCATTTTGATTATATAGGCATTCCCTTTGAAATTAACTAGAAATTTTAGCAATTCCTACTTTAATGGATATGTATGTATTCTTTTCATAATTTTATGTTATCATTCTATGTGTCAAAGTAGGAATGTATTTGTGTGTGTGTAATGTTGTCAATATTAAATAAATAGACAAAATTTTAAAAAGTGAAGCGGCCCACCACACTGGTCCAAATGTAGTACATTTTATTCTGTATAAAATTAAATTGGTGATAACAGCTCATCATTGGACATAATTTAAATAAAAAAAATAATACCTTTTAAACTTTCCGAGCAAAAAAAGTGTGAGCAGGCTACGAATTAGTCATCCTCTAAATAGCAGTGAACTTCAAGGTATTAAAAAAAAAAGTAAATAACTGGAAACAGAAAACACGCTTGGGCAGCTCGTTGTGTTATCTTTTTCTTTAATACGGTTTACGTTTTGTGTTGTGTTTTGCTTGTTTTGCTTTGTTTTTTGTTTTTTTCATCTTAAGAAGCGTTAATCCTTAAGGAATAGGAAACACTGCGCATGGGTGAATTAGACTTTGAAAGCATCCCTGTGATGTTGAAGCCTGGCATTATTTTATTTTTTTAACAAACTCTCTATCAATTGGATCTAGAAACCATAATTTTACAGCTTTTCCTTTTTGAGCTGTTCTCTAAAGAACTCTTTACATGTTTGTCTCTCCAGGCTGCTAAATTTGTCATGATAAACCAATATTTCTTATTATTGACATACCCGATTATTGTTACTATAGTAATATTTTTCATACTTTGGAAATTAAAATTATAGTATGTCTGTCTGTGGTTAACATTATCTCCCATTACCAGGTACTAGAGCAGACTACATGCCACAGAAAAGGTATTCTTAGTGCATCCGTTAAAGAGAAGGGATAGACAGAATACAGCTTGCAGAGTACTTGTTAATGTAATTTTGGTTATTATTATTATTAAGCGATCTTAGACTTTGCAGATTTTAAATCACTTTGAAAGCTGTGCAGACTGCTTACTTTTAGATGGCCTTTTTTCCCACATGGTCAAGTGATTACTCCCCCAAACACAGGCAGACATTACCTTGACCCTGTATTAGTACCTGTATGGTAGTGAAAGATCATTTTCAAATCCCTGTGATCCCTGTCTATCATCTTTTCTACATGTTTCCACAGTACATGCACAGCTAGAATGTGACCCATTCCCAAGATTTATTGACAGTGGACCAGGAAGACCCAAGTTTCTCATATTATAGAAATCTGGGTGTTTTTAGTGACTTCATTGTACACTATAGGCATCACAACAACTTTAGCTTAATTAAGCAGTTTGGTGTGTAGATTATGTAGTCTCACTGCTCAATTCACTACCATTTATGAGTTAAATTACTTTTGTTACTGTTTATGCAGCCCTAGCCACACCTCTAGACATTAACTTGTTTTAGAAGTTTTTATCTCCTGCTCTGTAAATTGAACTATAATCATACACAGGAGACACCTGCAGTCTTTATGAGGCTATTTACAGAGCATGAGATAAGTAATACAGGATTAAACAGACTGTGCAACACAGGAACCTAAAATATCTAGGTACCTTTTCAGGAAGTGTTTAGGAAGGCTGTGTAAGTCACAAGCTGGGAGGTATAAACAAAGTACTTTAACTCCTAAATTGCAGATAATTGGGAGACTGCAGGGGACATGATCTATACACCAAAACTGCTTTGTTGAGATAAAATTGTTTTGATGCCTATAAGTATCCTTTAAATATCATGAACTGATTTATTGCAGGAACTAATTATAAGGAAAACTCAAACTATCTCTTGGTGCTATTTTTTGTTTTTGTGATTTCTGTATTTGCACAGCTCCTAGAAAATGTCTCTGAAAGAAGAGGTTTTTGCACTATATCAATATTATTCTTCAGCCACTTGTTCATGCCTTGTAAATACTTGGCAACCTGTCGCTTTTACATTCTGTATGGAATGTAAAAGGTTTTATTTAAATCTGTGAGCCTTCACTTGCTCTCCATACTCCAGGGGTGGTGAGTTCTTGTTTGATTATCACAGTAGTCTCATTGGTCTGGATGAAATGATTTTAGTTATCTGGGTGTGTCAAATAATGTATATTTACTTAATACAGGGTGTTGTATTTTTTCTTAAAAATAAGTAAATAATTGAAATTGATTTTATCTTTTTTTTTATTTAAGTCATTTTGTTTTCAAGGTCTTATTTTTTATTATTCTTTTTCAAAAATATTCCTTGCATCCACCTATTTAAAGATTTATTTGCTTTAGAAATGATATCCGTAAAATCATAACTCAGCAGTCATTAGGCAGTGACTTCTGGCCAATTGATAAATGATTGTAAAATTTTAACTTGCCATTTTGAGGAATATTTACAACTTATCTTCCTGGATATTTGCAATGTTTTTAAGCTGTTTGTGTAGCCTGAACAGTACTACTGAAACACAATGTTTGTGGACAGGCATGTAGGTTAGGTTAGATGCTTCTAATCTGCTCCTCTATGTTCATTTTAGGTGTCCAGAGAAGTTCCTGAGAAAGTAAAGGAACTGGAGGGACATTTGTATTACCCCAATTATGCAACACAGACTACATTACCCAGTAAGCATAACATTGGTCATTTTTTCCATTTCTTAATACCTAACGTTATGGGTGATTCCTATTCTCTTTCCCTTGATCAGTTGGTCACCTGATGGCAATAATGAAAAACTATTGGTTTCTGGCTGAATTTACGACATTTTAATATACATGAATCGTTTATCAAATTAATAGCGCCAGTTTTTTATTTTTTCTTGATGCACAGATGTTAATGTAAGTTTACTTATTTCTCAAGGTCATATTAACAAAGCAAGATGATGCCTGGAAGAGTTTTCTAGATTTTAATTTAATCCACATTGGCTTCAGTGGGCATTTACCTGGGAGTTACTTCAGGGAGTTTGTTTAAGAGTTCTCATTAATTTAATACAATACTTATTTTATGAATTTGTTTGGGTAGTTTGCTGCAGGGGAGGACTGGCAGCCTTAGGCCTGGGGTGGGGGGCAAATCCAGTCAAGTGGCCCATTGCACCAAGAGGAGAGTAAAAGCACTTTCCCATGTGATTGAACAGGAGGGGGGGGGGGCAGGAGCAGCAGGAACAGCAGCCAGCAATCAGTGTAGCGGCCGGCCTCTCCTGATGATGTGAAGAGGAGGGGGAGTGACTTCCTCTGCTCTTCTCCCAGACTCCCTAGCGGTCCTGCGAGAAGAGCAGTGAAAGTCACGCCCCCTCCACCTGACATCATCAGGAAGAGGCTGGCTGACTCCACTGGCTGCAGGGAGCCAGGTAAGTTAAAAAAATCCAAGTCCCCAGCCAGAGGCAGAGGATTCGGATTTTTCCTTTTTTTTGCTGGATGCAGACGGCCCTGGATTTAGGGTGACTTGGGGGGCAATTGCCCCTTACACCCCATCCCAGCGCACCCTTATTTTGCGCTGTATTGGAGGACCATCATGGGCATAATAGTTGTAATATTGCAATGTGGTAAATATTAGTCTATATTACATATACAACAAATAGTAATTGTCCTTTTATGTTCGAAATTCAAAACCGTTTCATAACATGTGTGACAATTTGTTCTAATAAACAAGATTGAATGCTATACATTTTATGGACCTCATGTCTACACAAATTGTTTTTTAATCAAAAGGATTGCATTTTCCGTTTTTTAGTTTCCCCCCCTTTTTTTTCCTGAATAGATTACACTACAAAAGTAGTCCAAAACATGGTGCTTGTATCTTCTGCCTCTGAAATCCCTGTGTTCCCCAAACATGGAATTGACCTTCCAGCCCAAGCAGACCTTGATAGGACTGTCATCGAACTAGGAGACTGGCTGCTTCTCATTGATCAGATGCTCAAGTCAAACATTGTTACTGTTGGAGATTGCGAAGAGATCAACACTACCATAACACGCATGAAGGTATCAGATGGTACACTCATTTTGATTGCAAAGTGATGTCATATGAACTGTGTTGGGTGGACATCAGCAACTAGGTTTACACTGCGATCTTTAAACATCATTTCGCACCTCATTGATTTGCTATCATAATGCCTAAAGAAAAATTAAGGCCTACAATATACCCAAGTAATTTAAAGTGGCAGTTACCAAATCTTGTTATGACCAATGTCCCAATACTTGTGTTAAGGTAATCAGTAAATCTTATAATATATGTTCGTGTTAATCTATTGCCTAGTATTCTGATTTACAAATTACTATATTTAATGTTTGGTAATGGTTTGTGTATATGGAAGGAAGTCACTCTTATACCAAATATAATCATTCAAAATACAGATGAATTGAAAAGTATACAGTATACAGTTGTGACACACCAGCAATGAGCATATTGGAAACTTAATGAAGCTATTGCTATGTAGTATGGCAATACCATTACAGATCAATACGGGACTACAGAAATACTCCTTCTGACATGTGCGCAATGGTCTGGATATGGTGGATGAATTCCTCCAGTCCTCACAATGGACGCTGTCCTGGTTCCGTTAGCTTTGCACAAACTATTCCATTCTGTAGCAGAATGGAGAAATGTCCTCTCTCCAATCCATTGGGTGCACGCAATGTGTACACACACATATACATGTTAACTGGGTTCCACTTATGTTCAATTTGGTTATTTTCGCCATGTATTTCGAATTCACTATGAATTCACTTTGAAGTTCCTGCTGTTCTAACTGTAGTGAATAATACTTTACGTTACTGTTATTTATTTGGAGTAAGGAAATAATATCATATAGCAACACAAATGATACTTTGGTTTTAAGTATTTAATGTTTAGTAAAATGGAAGAAATGGGAATAGGAGATTCTACAGGCTTTGAAGATCTTTAAATTAATGACGAATTAGTGGACTTTGTAATGTTCATGAGCTGTGAAGACTGTTGTAATCTCCAAAGAAGTAACAAGATTTAGGTCCTGGTATTTGTTTCACGGTGTAATTTAAGGCTCGCAGGTAGCAATTATCATTATAATTATCACAGATTGCATTTTATATTAAAGTACTCAGAGATTGTAATTGTTTTTCTACTCCCTAATAAAGAAAGACGTATATCTTTTCTATAAGCCTATTAAATATTCATTGTAAGGCAGAGAAATTAAACTTCATTTGGAATGGAAAAAGCAAAGGTCCAAAATGTCTGTTTCATTGTTTCCGAACATCATTGCAGTTATGATATTACCTGACATTTGTTCATTTATATAAGGTTTTGATTGGTTTGCTAATGTTTGACGTTAGGCAACTTAAAATTTTGGAGCGCAGATCGCCACCAACAGCAGTGGAAGGGTTCTTTTTGGGAAAAACAATACATTTCTGAAATCCACTGCCTAGAGAGGCTGTGTTGCCTAATTCAATATATGCCAGTTAAGTTAGCTCAATGCTCTCTTTAGCAAGACTAAATAGGACAATACAAGAATATTATGCATTATGAGTAATAGCTCGTTGATTTCGAGAGAGATGCTATTTTTTGTGTTACGAAGGATCCTCTTCTTTTAAGGCACAATATTTTAAATCACTAATCTGTGTTTTTAATTGTTTCTTTATGTAGTAATAGCAGAAACAGGATTGTCTGAAACTTTAAACTTAATAGACGTTAGTGTTTTAGAAACACAATTATTACATCAGTATGTTAATGTATATTGATCACTAAATATGGTTAAAGCCTGCAAGGCTGAACAACATTTCTGGACAGGCTAATATTAAAATTCATGTTTGACACCAGCACACGGCATGCTGTTGCCAGACAGCCAGTGGTGTCCCCCACCCTCCATGCCCCTGTCTTCCCCTCAGTCCGCTCCCACTGACCTCCCTCTTTTACCGGCAAAGAAGAGCGACTTGGCCTTGGTGATGGAAAAGAGGTACATTTTAGTTTTTCTCTTTTTCTTTTTGAGTGGGAAGGGTGGAGGGGTTGAGGGGGTACCTCTGTGTTTATGAAAACACTGGTTTTTGCTCTAAGTAACTGTTTAAAAAAATAACAATTCATACTGAGTAACATTTTCAAATAATTTGCATTAAAGACAATTTGACATTAATGGTTGACATGAATAATTGCCAAGTACAGATAAAATGGGCTTGCTAAAGGACAAAACTGTAGGTAGACAGTTTTTTTGTTTTTGTTTTAAAAGAAAATATCCACCATGTTTTTACAGTGACCTGTCTGTATTACTCTCATCAATTTCATTCCTGTAATTGCTGTGTACCTTTTGTTGCAATAGCTTTCATTTTTTACAAGTCTAGAGCTCTTTCTGTCTTTTTATGTTCATATTCTACTGTTCCCTGTTCATTGTACTGAATAATTGCTGGTAATTATTTTTATAACAGATAACCAAAGAAGATATGGAACAACGCCACCCACAGCTTGAATCACTTTTCATGTTGGCTCAAAATGTGAAAAATAAAACGTCTAATTTAGACATTAGAACGTCTATCACAGAGAAAAGTAAGTCATAGCATTTGCAAATCATACATGGAGTACATTTCAGAAACATTTGTTAGTGTCACTGTGCTCACAATGATCGAGCTATTGATTAATTTGACACTTAAAAAAGTTGCATATTTAATGTTAAAGGATCATATTTTAATTGTTTATAATTTTGTTTCAAAGTATTGTTTTTGTTGCATTTAAAAATTAAAAATAATTTGAAAAGGAACACAATAGGCACCTAGGCCACTTTTTCTCAATGAAGTGGCCTGGGTGCCAAGTGCCCCCTGTTTTAACATTGCCGTTCTGACAGCCTCTAGTAGCTGTCAATACCAAGCATGTTGCCATGCATGCCCACTAGACTCCCAATGCTTTCCTGTGGGAAAGCATTGGATTGGCTGAGATGATCGATCTGGATTATCTGAATCATAGAGGCAGAGCTTCCAGAGAAGTCCAGAATGGCAACAGCTGAAAGGTAAGTACATTTTTGTAACCCTGGCTACGCTGGCTCCGTCACATAAACGATGTCGAAGACACTATAGCATTATGAATACATATATGTATAGCTAATGCTATATTGTTCCTTTAAGAAACATCCAGACAGGTCCTGAATTTAGCAGAAAAGTTATGATATTTGTGTTCCTGTTCACTTCAGTAGTGCACTGCCTGTTGACAGGAAGGGTTGGTTCGATTTGAGGAGCAGTTCTGCAGGGTTAACTGGAAGTCCAATTTGGGTTTTTTCCACCCTTACATGTAATCTTTGGTGGGTGTGCTTATAATGAATGATGCAGTATCTGCCATCTGCATGATTCATTCTGGCCGTGTTTTGAATTGAACTTCGAGTGCTGATTTCAAGCGCTCAGTTGCTTCCGCTTTTAGTGGTTGTTTTATGACGGGTAGTGTCATCTTTTAAGTAACATATGGCAGATCTATTTTTTTTTTTACTGCTGTGAGCAAACTTTGGAGCTCTGTTAATTGCCCTCTAGTGCCTCCTGGGTGTGATTACATACATATCTCAAAAATAAAATCAGCAATGCTTCACAGAAAGAAAAACAAATCTTTTAGGCCTGGGCAGTATCCGAGAAGCACATGTTCAGGGCCTATTTCAACACAGCATTATTGTTAGTGTTTAAAGTATATTCACTAGACTGTTATTTGGACTGGACTACTCACTGTGTCCACAATGCTTCTGTATGAGGTCACTGTATTGGTCACTGCCCAGCACTAACAAGGAAGTTTGTCCTGGACAAAACGGGTCAGGATGAGCTTAGCTGCAGAAGCAATTTCTGAAAAGAGGTACAATTTTAACTGCCTTGTTCAAATGAGTGTGTATATTTGTGAATATTAATTGGTATGTAGCATGTTGGGTTTTTTTTCCATAAAAGTATTGAACACCAGACTAGTCTGTCAAGTTTGTAAAACATGAGCATACATATCTAAAGGAGCATTGTTTTAATCAAAAGGGACCCATTATCAGAGCAGCAGTATGTATGTGTTTCTGACATAGGTTGGAGATAACGCTGTTTAATTGTCATTTTCCATTGGCGGCTGGCGAGTTGGTATCTGGACATTAAATTCATTTGCCACATTCAATATATTCTGTGTCTCCTTGTTCCTATTGATTGCAATTTTCAATTACATTTTGTCATGATTGAATCAAAGTACACCTTAATGTATTCGTAATACAAAAAGCCGTTTGAGTGATCTCAGGGAGAATAGAGTGAGTTTTGCATTTTGCCGATGGTGCAGAGTAAGAAATAAAATGATAACATGCACAAACAGTGTACAGCATCCACCCATAGAATTCCAATTAGTGTTCCTAGGACTTATGCGTGTGTTCCTGGTGTTATAGAGCCCATAATGTATTTTAATTATATTTTTCAATCTTATTCTTTATAATGTTCTCTGCTTACTGTGATTATTTTGCTTGCACATTGAGCCCTATTGCTGCATAGAGCATGCAGATATGTTTTGTCCTTCGACATCGCTGACAGCTAGCCCCTACCAAACGTGCTCAATAAAAAGTACCTTTCAAAATATAATTTGAAAGAACAGTAAATGAGATTTGTGTTGGTGTGTTTAATAGAAAATTAATCACAATGACATGTTTATTTATTCTTCATGAAAAGGTATTTGTATATATTTATTACTTTATTTACTAAAATGAAGTAATTTAAATTAACCGTATACAGGAGAAAAAGTGAAACGTTTAAAACACATGTGCAGTCATCATTTAATTAATGAGTGAGTGAGTTAATAGCACATAGGTAACTCGAGTAAAATGTCGAAGAAACAGCGGAGGGAAAGTTAAGGAATGGAAATATATGTAGGATTAATAACCGGAATAGGTGACTGCAATATGAAAATTAAATTAAATTAAAATACTAGGAAATAATGAGTAAGTGGGTGGCTAGTCACTTTGTAAATTAGTGAGTTGGTGATGTAGGTAATGATTGATTTCAGTAGCTTTGGAGAGGATTTACCTGTTATAGAAAACAAGCATATCAAGTGATGGATGAGCATCTGTGAAAGAGCATAATGCAAGTTCTCCTATGTTTGAAGAAAGTCTGAGTTATTAGTGAAAAGACTGAATGAATAAAGATATGTAGTGAGTGACATATGGTGTGTCTGTCAGCGTTTCCCATGTAGTCATTGTCAAAGAGATAGTGGGATGGTCATGAAAGGAAACTGTAGATAGAGGTCCATGGAAGAGCAGTGAGTGACTCAGGAGGAAGGACAATTTGAGCTTGAAATTTATTAGGAGTTTCTGAGATGCAAATCACAGTCATACAAACACAATAGATTACACTAAAGTTCTGTGCTACTAGCCCGGTACTAGTGGCACTGTTACCATCTTGGAGACTTTTGCAAAGACCCTTGAAGGTGACTTTGCTGATGGGTGTCCGATGACCAGGAAGGAGGGGGGGACAGGAAAAGGTGAGTTTTTCTTATCTCAACCTGTCCCTCGCTGACGCCACCATCCTTTTTCGGAGGGGTCCTCTTCTGCTTCTGGCACTTCAGCGATTCATCTGCTGTACAGCATTGAGGTCATACAGGATACCACGGGATTGTCCACAGCCAGAGCCAATTTCCCTGCAACTGCCACTATTGATGGCTGGGGGATGACACTTCTTGCCGGCAAGTGTCAAGAAGTGCCAGACGGAGGAGGAATACTGAGACAAAAGAGTCCCTACTTTGTCTCAGTATATCTCTTGACTGGGATGGAATTTCAGTGAAATGTCAACACAGCCAATATGAGGATTTCATAAAGATTATATCTTTATAGAATACTCATTAATTTAGGGTGGGGTTGGAAAGATGGAGGTGGGAGAGGGGAGGATTTGGCAGTGCTGCTTTAAAAGTTACTTGCTGCAGAATTTCTATTTGCCAGGGCTACATTTTCACTCCACACTTGCTATTATTTCTGTTTCTTGCAGGAGCCTTCTGAGTGTCATTAAATTAAATTTCATTTCACATTTCAGGAGATAAAAACTTGTAAAGCAGGTTAAAATCTGATTAAAAAATTAAACCATTTTTGTGTCAGTCCCAGCCAGTGGAGGTGTGGTTAGGGCTGCATTAAAATAAGCAAAAGCGATTTTACTTCTAAATGGCAGAGAATTGAGCAGTGAGACTGCATACACCAAAACTGCTTCATTAAGCTGAAATAGTTTGATGTCTATAGCACCCTTTTAACTATTTTTGCTAATACACAGGTACTCATCTGTATGAATTAAGATTTAATTTTCAGGACTAGTTTTTTAATGTTCTAATCAGTTCACTCATATGAAATCTATTAGCACACTTTTTTTTAACAATAAATCACTGAGACATTAAATGTAGCTTGTCAGGAAGGAGGAAAACTGGGTGAAACCAGACAGTGTGGAGTATTAAAAAAGAAAGGGCAAGTTTTAAGACATAAACAATTGAAAATGCTCTTTAGCCAAGTTATTTTCCATCTCACCTATTTTGCCTTAAAATTCATAGTCCCACTCTTGGTTACACACAGTTCCAGGTTAAACATGTAATGTCTTTATTGTCTGTGATGTCCAGGAACAGCATTGAATTCATACAGCGTCCTGTGCATGTGTGCTACAAGTATAATTGTCAGATATTGTACAATTCTCACTTCACTGTAAGGGTAGGGAATATTATTATTATTTTTTTTGACCCTTTTCATTCATTGTTTTTATTACACAAGCAGTAAATAAGTACACAATCAGTACTTCTAAGATGAAAAATATATGGCATGGGAGTATGCTTTCTCTTTTTAGTGCTCCACGAAACAAAACCTAATTTGATGTTCAATTAAGATGTTGATATTTATCCAAAGCAGCAGTCGGTTTAGATTTGTTGTTGCATATGGTGAAAGCTATTTCATGTTTTGTTATCTGTCATTCTGTAGCAGAAAAACTGAAGAACCAGTGGGACAGCACCCAACATGGGGTTGAGAGCCGCCAAGAGCAGCTACAGAATATGTTGGTTGACAGCATCAAATGGAATGATCAAAGGAAAGAGATCCAAAATATCCTGGACCAAAGTGATTTCCGTCTTTACACACTCACTCAGACATCTAGAGACAAACTTGTCAATCAGCTGGCAGAAAATAAGGTGAAATCTAGTTTGTCTGTTATTTTTTTTAAAACAAGTTTTATTTAAGTTTTGAGAAAGTACCATAAAACTAGACAATATCTAGTAAAGACAAATAAACAAATCAAAATATTAAAAATAAAGTGAAACAGGCAAGCACATATCCCTATATAGTATTATGCCTTACAAAGATATTTTGTTTGGCATTCTTTCTCTACACAAATCATTAAAGTAGGATGTTTCAACAGTAAAAAAGATAAAGCATGAAACTTTACAGAAAATATGCAGATCAGCACTGATTAGTACATCTTATGAAACCGTGGAACCCAAGCTGGGTGAAAGACAAATTGAAAGAATTTCGTTTATTATCACATTAATGATCAGAGCATTGCCTCCCTACCAGCATGCCGCCTGCTCACAGTTTAGAGCCATGTACAAAAATTTAATTTCTTGCAAAAAAGTACATTTCTCTGTATGAAAGTCTAAAATAGATTTTTCATGAGTCATGCAATAGCTTCTGGTGAACTGCAGAGGGAGTCCAGACAACACTAAATTCACCATATATCATATAAATCTTTCTGTGAATAAAGACTGCTTTATCATTTTTCACCAGTGTTAACAGGTTGTCGTACACCTGGATGAAGCAGATTGGGAATTAAAAATAAACATAAAACAAAAGTGTTTGTCACAAATTCAGATTTACTTAGTTAACCTAAGTAAGAACGTTTTCTCAGTCCCTGAATTGTGACATAATTTTAAAACAGCACTTGGCTTGGAAATACAAAGCTGTTTATATATTTAATTTACAAGTAAAGAAACTGTTTTATAATCTAATATAAACTGGGTTGCAGCTCTGATTTTAAATAATATATTTGGTATATTTCAGTAAAGTTGGAAGTGCTTCAAAGATACTGTATTTTAATATAAAAACAGGGCTCTACAAATTGCCAGAGAGTGTGTGCGTGTCTGTCAGTGTGTGGCAGTGTATGGCAGTGTATGTGTCTGTCAGTTTATGTGTATCAGTGTATTTGTATGTGTCTGTCAGGGTATGTGTGTCTGTCTGGCTGTCAGGGTGTGTGTGTCCGTCTGTAGGTGTGTGCGTTTAGGTCACCAACCCCCTCTGATCGCATGGAAATGGTGCTCTTATTTACCTTTTTTCCAACACTGTGCTCGTCTCGCTGCAGCTTGACAGCCTCCATAGCTGAGATTATTAATTACCAATCAGCCTCTCCTTGTAGAGATGCAATAAATCAATACATATCTATGGGGAACTTTCAGCGCCTCCATGCAGAGCGTGGAGACGCTGAATGTAGGTGCTGCACATTGTGCACATTGTGCAGCACTGATATAGGAGGCACTTTAGTGGCCGTTTGAGTGACAGCCACTAGTGGTGTTACTAGGCAGCAATGTAAACACTGCCTTTTTTTCTATGAAAAGGCAGAGTTTACTTTGCAAAGCCTGCAGGGGCAAACTATAGACACCAGACCACTACATTAAGCTGTAGTAGTTCTGGCGACTTTAGTATCTCTTTAAGAATTGTATTTTTGTCATTGGAAAAAAAACTGGCTCCTAACTTTTTTAGCTGGCTCCTAGATTGAAAACAAAATTCTCAAGCCCTGTATTAAAATTAAAAACATCTGCTTACATAGCAGTACTGTTGCCTAAAAAATATATATATATAAAATATATCGGGAATTAAGGTGTTATTTATTTAAAACACACACATAATAATGGTGTTAAACACCCCTACATTGGGCCTGGGCCCTGTACTGGACAAGTGAACAAATTCTTCTAGAGTTTACTTCTGATAAACTGCCACCCCAACATTTTAAAATATTTTTTCTGTGCTATACTTATATAATCATTTATTCTTTTTCTTCCAGATCTCCTGTTCTTGCTTTTCATTCTTCTTACTCTTTTACTATCCCAGTCTCAGTCATTCAATCACAAACAGCTAAATATCACCTGTAAAATGAAAATGGCTTGAATCTGTCTGTAAATATACTGCTTGCTTATTACAGATTGCAAACTGTTTAACAAATTTCCATTCCTAATGCTGAAGCTAGCCTACAGAGAACTGTAAGCCTTTGCAGGCTAGAAACCATTTTCACGTGGATTAATGAATTACGTTAGTCTTGATAGGGACAGCTTCCTGGAGTTATATTTATCCACCTCAGTCTTTCTTCCTTTATAATTGCAGGTGTATAAAAAGGCTATGGCTCGAGTTCCATTTAGTTTCCTTTATTTAATTTGTTAAAAAACAATAAAATATTATTGACAAAAAGAGGCTATGGCTACTTTATTGTGCTTCCTCCCCAAGATTTACTTAGAACCATGTGCGTACTAGCACGGTTTTAGTTTGTATCTTACTCCATGTTGAAAGAGTTAGAGAGCACTGGTAATGGGATGGTGCAAGTGGTTTCTGTCATCATATAATTGAATCAGGGTGATATTTTTCTATGATTTTAAATTGGACACATTCTTGGTGCCCAGGTACAAATAGAGGACCTTTAAATGAAAGTTTAATTTAAGGTAGTTTCGTTTTTCATTTTAGCGTCTATTGCAGTAGTGGCTTTCCGTAACAGTGTACAGATGTCTGAGCTATATTTCTCATTGGATATATTAATGCCAGGTTATCCATCACTGTATGTTCATATTTTCCTCTTATTGGAGTTACTAAGCTTTTTACGTATTTCAAATCTTTTAGGCATTAGTGCAAGACCTGCACAAGGGAGAGATTATTATGGATGCATTCAATGAGCTTTCAAACAAACTACTTCAAAATAACAGCTCTGATGACACCAGGAAAGTAAAGGAAACCAGCGATCAATTGTACATGAGTTGGGTTAACATGAACAAGAGGTGAGAATCTATACATAACTGCAATTGTTGAATGCTGGAAGGCCCTCAGATGTTTGTAGTTTGCCCTCACAGATGATCAGGAGCTATATAAGATTTGTTCCCAGCATATGCCATAGTAATAACAAACTTTTTAAGCATTGCTTTTATGTAACAATGTAAATCCAGTAGAGATTACTAAATCAAATACATATTAAGATATTAATTAATTAAAGTGGTACTGCAGAGTTTAGTGTTTTTTTCTTTAAATTTACTTTTATTATGCATCTTATATCTTTCTGATTTATGCCCCCTACTTTATTTCTATTTATTATCTCTTCTTATTAGTGCTGGGTACCAGTATGCAGGTACTGCCATTTTGTTCTCCTCTGTCCATTATGTCTGCAGCTGGTCCTTTTATGGTATTCTTTTAAATGATGGAATGTAGGTAAATTAGCTTAGCAATTCAAATAGAACATTCCTTTTTTTTTTCTATTTAGTAGATACTGTCCCACAAAAAACATGCATTTTTTTTCTATGTGTATTTAAAAAAATACTTACAAACACGGCAGACTTGCTGTCTGCAGCCTTAGAAAGCCTTCTTCTCTTTGCTTGACATACTTACACACAAAGAGAGAGAAGTGTGCACATGATCACAGCTTTCCAATGCTTCTCAATGAGCGTAGTTAGCTCATTGAGAGGAGGGTAATGCAGTCATGCTCCAGCCCAGTGAGCCTGCCACTTTGTTACCTCCACAGCCGAGTGTCAGCCAGAGAGGTCTTCTTCCCCTAATTATAAAAATGCAGATTTTTATTGAAATTGGCACCTTGATAAACAGTCAATAAAATTACAGATATCAGACATATTAAGAAATTTAGCAATTTGAAGTATTTCCAGGTGTCTTGAGTGTTCCTTTAAGATCCATCAATTGTTGAAGATTATGCTTCCCATAAGAAAATAGTACCTAGTTTTCTTATGTATAACTAGAAAGCCTAAAGGGAATTTAAAAGAAAAATAAAAACCAGGAGAAATACGGCAAAAAAAATAAATCATTTAGAGTAGATTTTAATAGAAATTGGCATTGTTATAAAGGAACGCTAAACCATCTCGCTGGCTGTCAATCATTAAAGCTAAACGCATAAACAGGACTTTGCTCAGAGCCACTGTCTTTGAAGGACATCTCAATCAGCTGTATTAACTGAAACTGAGCATCTAGTTTGCACAACATCTCCATGAAAAGCATTCTGGCCTGGTAAGAAGGGGAAGTCATTCAGTAGATGCAGATCCTAGATCTGCAGTTACTGAAAATCAAGATTTCATATAACCCAAAGAGAACATGCACAACACATTACATGCACGATTTCTTTGGGGTAGGTATGTCTGCCGTTTTTTTTTCTTCGTTTTTTTGGTTTTTAATTGTGTGTTCCTTTAAGATTCTGGGGGAAAACAAACTTGAGAAACCATGATACATCACACACAACATGTATTTTTAGATAGCTTAATTTATTAAAGATTAGCTCTTATAAGTAAAGACTGTTTGCACTTAGCAAATTATTTATTGACACGTTAGAATTTATATCTTTAGCTTTGGTGCCCTAAATTCATCACATTGAACATATATTGCATCATGAAATCGTTATTAAGGTGAAAACATGGGGTTTAACTTTATTGACTGTTTCACTTTAACAAAGCAGAGAAAACACATTGGTCCAAATTTAATTAAAGTTGGCCTGAGACCTAAGACAAACTTTTCATTAGTTAAAGAGCATAGAGAATGTGTCAACATGTAGCTTTGTGTTTAGCACCTACTTAGAGATGATTGTGGAATGTGTACAGACACAGATTAAATAGGTCCTATGTTCCCCCCTTTGCTCCTATCTGGACAGAAAGTTCTTTACACCAGGATGCCACATCAATTATACTACAAGGGGGTATATTTATTAAATATGCAATATGAGTTGCATCCAATCCAGCAGAAGAGATTATGCTCATGTTGATGCATGGTATGGATTAGACAAGTTGGGTAGCTGGAGCCTAAACTGTCGTGGGGTTTAGTTTTTAGCAAATTTGCTATTTTATCTCCAAACATACACACATGTGCTAACACGGATTCCCTATTTAATTACGACTTTGCTGAGGTGCTCTTCTTGGGAACTATTACCTGACCTGAATTGTTGGTGAGTGTCTCTGGTCTGAGCAGTTTAGGGAAGTTATTGATGCAGATAGAAGACTCTGGGCTGGGTTGGCCATGCCCTTTGATATTTTTGAAATGTTACCATTATCTTATGTATATCACCGTTAGGATTTCAGTGGAAAAGGGAGCTGTACCAGTTTACTAAAAGTGTGTATGATGGTTTCTGTGTTTGAAGCTACTGCATTTTTCTTTAGTGACAAGCCAGTGTATAGTAAAAGTATAAAACGCAGTGAGATTGAATAGCAGCGGTTATTTCACCTGCCTCCCTGCCTTGTTTTCTAGCAATTGTTGGCCTGAGACCTAAAGCAACATTTATTCTCTTATCTCATTTTTTTATTTCGGTTAATAAAAGGGACTAGGAAACAGGGAGGGCAGGTCATTACCATGTTGAGATTTTCATTGTCCTAGAAATTACTGGAGTTAGATTAATACTACCCATACCTCTTGATGTCTGTAATTGACTTGCTTTAAAGCCTGGGTTTTTTATTTTATTTTAATTTATTTTGTTACAGAATTTGTGTGGCTTCAGCAATGAATAGCAGCATTGTTATACTTTTTAACACTATTGTAGCTTTTCAAGGAATTTTCATTATTTTTTACTCTAATGGACCTGCGGTCGCTTTCTCTTTTTATTTCCAAAATCTTGAATGTTCTCTGTGTGAATAACTTATATATCTGTTATCATAGGTAAAGCATTGCTTACTACATCTTATTAAGATGGCTGCATTGCCTTTCTCATGCAACACAAGAGAAATGTTGTCTTGCTTTGCTTGTGAATTCAGCTGTGTAAGCTCTTGTAATATACACATCCCAATTTGAGAGCACTCCTTGAACCATACGTGATAACATGTGCCATTTAATATTTCTGTCATAATGCATATTAGGAGCATATCTTAACAAGGTAATGGTAATCTGTCATCAGAAACCTATTGTCTCATAAGGCTCCAAGAAGGCTGCATCTTTAGAATCAGAGCTGGACTGGGAATGAAAAGCAGCCCTGGGAAAAAATTCTATACCAGCCCCATAATGCATTGCACATGCATAGTGTGCAGATATGGAAGCAAAAAAAACAAACCTTAAAACTGAAAACTATCACTCAAATGTGAAAGAAAGCACTCACAGGGCTGCAAAATAAACACAAGAGCGGATTTGTTGTAAGCAGATGTGCATTTGCATATAGTCAATGTTTCAGTACAACCACCTTGACATATTAAGGAAAGTTTCGTAATTGGAGTGACATTGTGAATGTATGCTATTGCACAGCAGTAAAAGAAATTACGTTATCTTGCTCATTTTGAAGTAACAAGAATGTGCTCTTCACTTTGGCCGACAACTGGATGATCTCAGTCAAAGCCAATTCAATTCCCATAGGAAAGCATTGGGAGGCTATTGCGCATGTGTGCAAATTGCTGAGCTTCATCGCGCCAATCAGCATCTCCTCATAGAGATGCATTACATCAATACATTTCTATGGGGAGCGGTCAGCGCCTCCATGCAGAGTGGAGATGCTCAACATAGGTGCTGCACAGTGTGCAGCACTGGATTAGGAAGCAGCTCTAGTGGCCGTCTGATGTTCCTAGGCAGTAATGTAAACACTGCCTGTTCTCTGGAAAGGTAGCATTTACATTGCTCAGCCTACAGGGACAGGCTATAGACACCAGAACCACTACATTAAAGTGTAGTAGTTCTGGTGACTATAGGGTCCCTTTAATACAAAGTCTTTCTCTCAATGGTCAACTCTAAATTACAGGGAGAGCAGGGGACACAAGTGAAGATGCACTTTGTTTGTGTTCATCTCCCTCAAGCCCCTTTTATATGTATCTTGGCCCCAGCCCCTTTGTCTCTTTCTCCCCTTCCCCAGCCCTTCTGTTAGTCTCTTTCCCAGGCCTCAGCACCTCTGTGTGTCTCTTTCCCCACAGCTCATCTGTGTGTCTCATTCTCCCCTTCCCCAGTCCCTCTGTGTGTCTTTCTCAGCCCCTCTGTCTCTTTCTCCCCAGACTCCTCCGTTTCTTTTTTCTCCACAGACACTCCGTGTGTCTTTTTACTCCCCTGCCCCTCCATGTGTCTCATTACTCCACAGCCCCTCCATGTGTCTTATTAGCTCCCCAGGTGTCTCATTAGTCCCCCAGCCCCTCCATGCATCTCATTAGCCCCCCATTTGTCCAATTAGCTCCCTCCCATCCTTGTATGTGTCTCATTAGCACCCCCATGTGTCTCAGTAGCCCCCCCATGTGTCCCATTAGCCCCTCAGCCCTCCATGTGTCCTATTAGCCCTCCCTTCCAGTGCTCCATGTGTCCCTAAATCCCCTCCCAACCCTCCATGCATCCCATTAGCCCCCTCCCAGCCCCGTACGTCTTATTAGCCCTCCAATGTGTCTCAACAGCATCCCCACATGTGTCCCATGAGCCCCCCATGTGTCCCATTGGAACCCAGCCCTCCATTTGTCCTATTAACCCTCTCTTCCAGCCCTCCATGTGTCCCACTAGCCCCCCTCCCGGTCCTTCATGTGTCCCTATAACCCCCTAGAGCCCTTCATGTGTCACTATAGCCCCCTGCCCTCCATGTGTTCCTATACCCCTTCCCAGCCCTTCATGTGTCCCTATAGCCTCCTCCCTATCCCCCATGTGTCCATTTAGCCCCATGTGTCCCTATAGACTCCCCCAGCTCCAATGTGTCCCTATAGCCCCCCATTCCCCATGTGTCCGTATAGCCTCTCAGCTCCCATGTGTCCCCTCCCCAGCCCCCATGTGTCCCTATAGACACCCCCAGCTCCAATGTGTCCCTATAGCCCCCCAGTCCCCATGTGTCCCTATAGCCTCTTAGCTCCCATGTGTCCCCTCCCCAGCCCCCATGTGTCCCTATAGCGCCCCCTTGTGGCCCATTATAGCCCCCTCCCCAGCCCCCATGTGTCCCATTATAGCCCCCTCCCCAGCCCCCATGTGTCCCTATAGCCCCCTCCTAGCCCCCCATGTGTCCCACTATTTCCCGGTATCCCAGTGGGCCAGTCCAGCCCTGTTTAGAATAGATTTATGGTCACATAACAAAATAAACATTAGAGGTTAGGTTAACCTCATTAGGTTAAATGAACAACTTTTACATGAAGCACATCACAAACTGCCATTGTGCAGTAGCTATGTCATTATGTTCATTAATATATACAAAACAACCTAAATGTTTTCCTTAATCAAGTTATTTAAGTATTCTGCATGAGTTGATCTCATTTGGTCAGTTTGTCTTAGATAAGTATTATTATAGACTAGTCAAATAGGTCTGGTATGCCTAGTGCAACACACAGGGATGAGGGAGTCTGACTTGAAGTGAAGAGCTCAAAAACTGGATATAGGCAGAAATTTCACCAAAAACTGTCTGAAATGTGAAGTATTGTGATTAACACTGTAAATCCCGTGTCATGGATCCAGGAGCTAGTTCACTTAAAAAAAGGCTTTGTTAAAATTCAGGATGAAAAAACATAAAATTTGTATATATGGTGTGTATACCTTTAAATCTGTTACGAACAGGATAAAATTAGGTATACGCCAAATACTTCTAGCAAACAGGAAATTAAAATCACCTTCAAGTATAGGAGACTGTTTCCTATGATGTGAGAAATCAGTGTAACACTGATGCGAGATGGCACAAAAATATATATATAGGGTGTCTGTATCTTTAAATTTATGATCCTTGAATAAATAGAGTATATATCAAATGATGTACTTTGGAGTACAGATATATATATATTATAAGGTAAAAATATAATGTGAATGACTGTATTTCATAAAATTGATACAATTCAATAAAGTCCAATGAATTCCAGATAAAATTTAAAAATACTTCAAAATTTATTAGAAAAAAGGCGCCTATATCAGGGCATTCAAAGTGGTGAAATAAAAATATATAAAAACTGCATAAAAATGAATAAATATAAGTCAGGGACGTATTGCAAGATTGTTACCAGCACATCTGTGTAGGTTGTTCCGTTTTCATAGTGAGGACCGATTAGGATGGATATGGATAGTATGTTGCTCTCTCTGCCGGCTGTTTGTGAGGTTGGCGTGCGTCCCAGACCTCACTCTGGATGATGCACGCTGTTGGCCGGCGGGTCCCCCAGATCTCGGAACACTCTACGTTGGATGGAAGAATACTGCAGCTGGATTTTTGATCTGCGTCCGTACCCTGCTTGTATCCTTGTGGTCTAACGCGTTTCGTGGGTGTCAGCCCCACTTCCTCAGAGACGTGATGAGGATTCTTCAGTACACCATGATTTTTATATAGTTCTAATTGGTGTTGATTACATTGATTGTCATTTTGCTTTACCAATTATGACTTTGCATTTCAGCTAGTGCTTAGTAAACATACTGTTAAAATCTGGATTTTAAACATGAATTTTAAACATGAATTTTAAACATATGTTTGTGGTGTACACAATTATTTCGACTTTTATGTGCAGCTAATAAACACAAATAGTGGAAAACATTGGAAATATCATAAAGGGTATCAAAAACATCGGAAGTATATTAAGAGTACATTTGGAGTGCATTGGAAGAAAATATAGTGAAAATGTAATACAATAGAAATACATATATAAAAAAGCATATATAAAAAAGCATCGGAGATTTATTAAAAAAAGGGATCGGAGATGTGTTAAAAATACTAAAAAGAGCATATATATTTAGAAAGTATCTTAATAACGTAATAACGGACCATGTATGGTGAATAATAATAATAATAATAAAACTATATATAATTGAACCCCAAAATTAGAAAGGGTTACGTAATCGTGGTATAGAATTCACATAGAATGAATAATGGACAATGCATAATAGATGATACATAAATAGATCAACAGATAGATAAACGGATAGATGAATGATTGCTGTGATATCCTAAAGGGATATACTTGTGTGAAAACAGAGTGCACTAGGTAAGTATATGGACTATATGAAATCTGATACAGTTCTAGTATCGAGAGTGATAGTGCACAGTTATGACTGTATTCAGTTGTTTAGACAGAGCTATGGGATTAATAGTGGACTGTGTCAAATTAGGTTTGTTTGCTAGTGTCGAAAGTGCGCAATCGTTACATTCTATTACTAATTGTAACATACAGTTAGGGCTTGAAATGGAAAATAGGAAAAACTCATGTATATATATATGTGTAACTGGAGATGTGATATACATTTTGTTTTAATGCATCTAGATATAGATGAAAATAGGTTAGGTGTAAAGTGAAATCACAATATATATATTATATAATATCAATATGGTATCCTATCGAGGTCGTGCTTAATTAAAGAGATAGTGCATTGGTAAGTGCTCAGCTAATGCTGGAGGGTCTAATGTTGAGAAAAGAAAAAAAGGAGAAATGTATAACTAGTAACTGTGCTGTGTGTGAGTGCCTAAGTGCCAATAGTTAAATATTAATAATTAAGTAAAAATAGATGGCTAGAGTACAAATAGATGAATAAATGAAATGAGTAAATAAATAGATAGATAAATAAATAAATAAATATATAAATGTAGATATATGTATACATAGATAGATGTGTACTTCTAAGAATATATATATGAGTGTAAATGTGCAGTTCCATCTGCATCCTTTGGATAAGTGGGGAGGTAGATGATAAAAAATAGTTAAAAAATAGGTAAAAGGGGAAGTAAAAGGATTGAGGTTAAAAGTCCGCCATCTCTGTGTCGGGAGACCCATATCTATAAAAAGGCATTCAGTTCATAGTCTATATTCAAGCCTTTGGGTGCTAGGGTCTCTAAGTTGAATATCCACTTGGCCTCGGTTTGGTCGAGATTTCTCTCCATATCCCCACCCCTCCAGTGTACATTTACTTTTTCAATGGGTAAGAATCTTAGGCTTGTGGGATCTCCTCTATGGAATTCTTGGAAGTGTTTGGAGAGATTATGTGTCTGTAGACCTCTCTTAATATTGCGTATATGTTCCGATATTCTAGTTTTCAGGGATCTTTTTGTTCGTCCCACATATTGTTTGGGACAGGGGCATGTAATGAGATAGATGACTCCTACTGTGTCACAGCTCATGTTGGTTTGTAGGTTGTGTTCTTCCAAGTTCGTGGTGGATTTGAATTTGGTCATCTCTAATTCTAAGGAGGGATTATTCTTGCATGCTATGCATTTGGTGCATCTTTTGAAGCCTCTAGTTTCTGTTTTATCATGGGCATCATGAGAGGATTTTAAAGTGGGTGCTAGCATAAGTTGTAGGTTTGGTGCCTTTGTAAAGATGATTCGTGGTTTGGGATCGAGGATGTCGGTGAGTGTAGGATCACTCCTCAGTATGTCCCAATGTCTGTTTAGAATCTTCTCTATCGTACGAGATTGATGGTTGAATTTGGTTATAAAGGCAGGTGCCAGATGTTGTGTGTCTGTAGTCTTGTTCTTGTTTCTTAAAGTGTTTTCTCTTGGAGTTGTTAAAGCTGTCTTTTTGGCCTCTGTCAGTAATGTTGTAGGGTATCCTTTAACCAAAAATCTCTGTTCCATTTCCTCCATTTGTTCTTCACATATTTCCAGTTTGGAACAGTTTTTTCTGATTCTCCTGAACTGGTTATGTGGGATATTTTTCAACCAGGTGTGTTTATGGTGACTGTTAAAAGGAATAAAACTGTTACAGTCTACGGATTTTTTAAAAGTTTTGGTGTGTATGCTTTCTTCTTCAATATAGATGTTTAGATCTAAAAATTCAATCTGTTGTTGGGAGTGGTTAAATGTAAATTCCAAATTATACGGGTTGTTGTTGAGGTAGTTCTTAAATGAGTCCAGAGAATCCAGGTCCCCCTTCCAAATAAAAAAACAGTCATCTATATACCTCCGCCATATGGCGGAGGTATATAGATGACTGTTTTTTTATGGCGGAGGTATATAGATGACTGTTTTTTTATTTGGAAGGGGGAGGTATATAGATGACTGTTTTTTTATTTGGAAGGGGGACCTGGATTCTCTGGACTCATTTAAGAACTACCTCAACAACAACCCGTATAATTTGGAATTTACATTTAACCACTCCCAACAACAGATTGAATTTTTAGATCTAAACATCTATATTGAAGAAGAAAGCATACACACCAAAACTTTTAAAAAATCCGTAGACTGTAACAGTTTTATTCCTTTTAACAGTCACCATAAACACACCTGGTTGAAAAATATCCCACATAACCAGTTCAGGAGAATCAGAAAAAACTGTTCCAAACTGGAAATATGTGAAGAACAAATGGAGGAAATGGAACAGAGATTTTTGGTTAAAGGATACCCTACAACATTACTGACAGAGGCCAAAAAGACAGCTTTAACAACTCCAAGAGAAAACACTTTAAGAAACAAGAACAAGACTACAGACACACAACATCTGGCACCTGCCTTTATAACCAAATTCAACCATCAATCTCGTACGATAGAGAAGATTCTAAACAGACATTGGGACATACTGAGGAGTGATCCTACACTCACCGACATCCTCGATCCCAAACCACGAATCATCTTTACAAAGGCACCAAACCTACAACTTATGCTAGCACCCACTTTAAAATCCTCTCATGATGCCCATGATAAAACAGAAACTAGAGGCTTCAAAAGATGCACCAAATGCATAGCATGCAAGAATAATCCCTCCTTAGAATTAGAGATGACCAAATTCAAATCCACCACGAACTTGGAAGAACACAACCTACAAACCAACATGAGCTGTGACACAGTAGGAGTCATCTATCTCATTACATGCCCCTGTCCCAAACAATATGTGGGACGAACAAAAAGATCCCTGAAAACTAGAATATCGGAACATATACGCAATATTAAGAGAGGTCTACAGACACATAATCTCTCCAAACACTTCCAAGAATTCCATAGAGGAGATCCCACAAGCCTAAGATTCTTACCCATTGAAAAAGTAAATGTACACTGGAGGGGTGGGGATATGGAGAGAAATCTCGACCAAACCGAGGCCAAGTGGATATTCAACTTAGAGACCCTAGCACCCAAAGGCTTGAATATAGACTATGAACTGAATGCCTTTTTATAGATATGGGTCTCCCGACACAGAGATGGCGGACTTTTAACCTCAATCCTTTTACTTCCCCTTTTACCTATTTTTTAACTATTTTTTATCATCTACCTCCCCACTTATCCAAAGGATGCAGATGGAACTGCACATTTACACTCATATATATATTCTTAGAAGTACACATCTATCTATGTATACATATATCTACATTTATATATTTATTTATTTATTTATCTATCTATTTATTTACTCATTTCATTTATTCATCTATTTGTACTCTAGCCATCTATTTTTACTTAATTATTAATATTTAACTATTGGCACTTAGGCACTCACACACAGCACAGTTACTAGTTATACATTTCTCCTTTTTTTCTTTTCTCAACATTAGACCCTCCAGCATTAGCTGAGCACTTACCAATGCACTATCTCTTTAATTAAGCACGACCTCGATAGGATACCATATTGATATTATATAATATATATATTGTGATTTCACTTTACACCTAACCTATTTTCATCTATATCTAGATGCATTAAAACAAAATGTATATCACATCTCCAGTTACACATATATATATACATGAGTTTTTCCTATTTTCCATTTCAAGCCCTAACTGTATGTTACAATTAGTAATAGAATGTAACGATTGCGCACTTTCGACACTAGCAAACAAACCTAATTTGACACAGTCCACTATTAATCCCATAGCTCTGTCTAAACAACTGAATACAGTCATAACTGTGCACTATCACTCTCGATACTAGAACTGTATCAGATTTCATATAGTCCATATACTTACCTAGTGCACTCTGTTTTCACACAAGTATATCCCTTTAGGATATCACAGCAATCATTCATCTATCCGTTTATCTATCTGTTGATCTATTTATGTATCATCTATTATGCATTGTCCATTATTCATTCTATGTGAATTCTATACCACGATTACGTAACCCTTTCTAATTTTGGGGTTCAATTATATATAGTTTTATTATTATTATTATTATTCACCATACATGGTCCGTTATTACGTTATTAAGATACTTTCTAAATATATATGCTCTTTTTAGTATTTTTAACACATCTCCGATCCCTTTTTTTAATAAATCTCCGATGCTTTTTTATATATGCTTTTTTATATATGTATTTCTATTGTATTACATTTTCACTATATTTTCTTCCAATGCACTCCAAATGTACTCTTAATATACTTCCGATGTTTTTGATACCCTTTATGATATTTCCAATGTTTTCCACTATTTGTGTTTATTAGCTGCACATAAAAGTCGAAATAATTGTGTACACCACAAACATATGTTTAAAATTCATGTTTAAAATTCATGTTTAAAATCCAGATTTTAACAGTATGTTTACTAAGCACTAGCTGAAATGCAAAGTCATAATTGGTAAAGCAAAATGACAATCAATGTAATCAACACCAATTAGAACTATATAAAAATCATGGTGTACTGAAGAATCCTCATCACGTCTCTGAGGAAGTGGGGCTGACACCCACGAAACGCGTTAGACCACAAGGATACAAGCAGGGTACGGACGCAGATCAAAAATCCAGCTGCAGTATTCTTCCATCCAACGTAGAGTGTTCCGAGATCTGGGGGACCCGCCGGCCAACAGCGTGCATCATCCAGAGTGAGGTCTGGGACGCACGCCAACCTCACAAACAGCCGGCAGAGAGAGCAACATACTATCCATATCCATCCTAATCGGTCCTCACTATGAAAACGGAACAACCTACACAGATGTGCTGGTAACAATCTTGCAATACGTCCCTGACTTATATTTATTCATTTTTATGCAGTTTTTATATATTTTTATTTCACCACTTTGAATGCCCTGATATAGGCGCCTTTTTTCTAATAAATTTTGAAGTATTTTTAAATTTTATCTGGAATTCATTGGACTTTATTGAATTGTATCAATTTTATGAAATACAGTCATTCACATTATATTTTTACCTTATAATATATATATATCTGTACTCCAAAGTACATCATTTGATATATACTCTATTTATTCAAGGATCATAAATTTAAAGATACAGACACCCTATATATATATTTTTGTGCCATCTCGCATCAGTGTTACACTGATTTCTCCATTATTATAGACTAGACTAGACTAAAGGAACACGCATAGCTATTCTTAATACTTACATTAAGTTCATAAGATTGATTGATCCAAGCACATCCATTAGTGCTACAGGCATGATATCACAAGTACCCATATGCAAAAATGCCTGCAGTCAATGGTTATACTCACCAGAACTACATTAAGCTGTAGCTGTTCTGGTGACTATAGTGTCCCTTCAAGTAACTTTGAAGCACTATTCCACTCTCCCTAATGCCATGTGTAAAGATAATTTGGTCCAGCTCAAGGACCCAACATCTTTAGCAGTAGATTTTATTGTACTTTAGCATCTTGGAAACTTGCCTTTTCTAGGCATATTCTCCGAGTTCTCTTACATCCTCTAATTGTTATGAACCCAAAAATCTATGTTTTCACATTCTCTTGATTAAGCACAAGTCCTAAAGAGGAGCTATTTCTGGACTGCTCTTTTGGCTATGCTTTATGGACTGAGTATGGGAGCTGAAAGCAGATATATTTCAATGCTGCTGGAGATCAATTGGTACAGAAGTATATACACGAGAAACTTTATTTCATGTATTTGACTGTTATAAACATATAATTATATGCAAATTGACATTCTAAGTGAAGCAGAATAGCTTACTACACTAGATCAGGTTAGCTTTAAATGTAAGTTTATCAAAGACATTGGCAATACATTCCTTTTAAATGATGCTAATAAGCAAATTGATACGTTAGAGGGCTTCCCTGGTTTTACACTTTGGAAGATTACTGTAATCTCTTGATCTCTGCTTTCTATTTAATTCAGGCCCCCTGTATTTTTCGTATTTTTTTTTTTTTAATTTGTTTACATTTTAAGAGTTTGTAAAAACAAATATTAAAAGGATGAAAATGTCTTCATTAATCTGCCAAAACTGAAAATGTCAGGAGAGCTTGTAGACCCTTTGTCACCACAGATTGTAGCTGCAGTAGGTATTACAGAACAGTATGCAGTGCAAGTAAAACAAAATAACATCAAAGGCTCACTTTGGTCTTCTCCTGTCTGCCTGCTTAACTGGGCCAGAGGAAAATATTAGCTGTCAAAAGGAAAGTTAAAAGAGAGAGGTTCATGTCTTAGCAGGGTAAGTATTTTTCTGATCATTAACTTATCATATCCTGGCATATACTGTCATCATTCTTTTTCTTTTTTCTTAAACGTGAAATCAAAGCTTAGTGGTGTCTTACTGTTTCATTTCTTTTCTATCAGAGTTGGTGATCGGCAGAGCGTGCTGGAAAAAGAGCTTAAAGATGTCCAAGCCTTGGTCAAGGAACATGAAAACTTTATGAAATGGATGCAGGAAGCAGAAACGACTGTTAATGTCCTGATGGATGCATCACAACGAGAGGGCCTTCAACAGGATGTCACCCGTTTGCGCCAACTCAAAATGCAGCTCCAGGTAAGGCCCTCGATAGGAATTGTAATACATTCCAGTCTGTTGACATTTTGTGTCACTGCCAGGGATTCTTTTCAGAGCACACTGGTCCAAAACCAACCACTGATCTATGACACATTCACATGAGCATTACTCTCCAAAGTTCAGGGATTTTTCTGATGTCAAAAATAGCTGTGAGATTGGGAAAATAGGCCACTAAATGGGGTTAACTCTTTCAAAATAATACATTCCAGTCCACGAGAACTAGGAAAGTTGGTACATGTGCTGCATACAGTGAGGGGAAAAAGTATTTGATCCCCTGCTAATTTTAAACATTTGCCCACTGACAAAGAAATGATCAGTCTATAATTTTAATGGTAGGTGTATTTTAACAGTGAGAGACCAAGTAACAAACAAAAAATCCAGAAAAACACATGTCAAAAAAGTTCTAAATTGATTTGCATGTCAATAAGTGAAATAAGTATTTGATCCCCTATCAATCAGCAAGATTTCTGGCTCCCAGGTGTCTTTTATACAGGTAACGAGCTGAGATTAGGAGCACTCTCTTAAAGGGAGTGCTCCTAATCTCAGCTCGTTACCTGTATAAAATACACCTGTCCTCAAAAGCAATTAATCAATCAGATACCAAACTCTCCACCATGGCCAAGACTAAAGAGCTGTTCAAGGATGTCAGGGACAAGATTGTAGACCTATACAAGGCTGGAATGGGCTACAAGACCATCGCCAAGCAGCTTGGTGAGAAGGTGACAACAGTTGGTGCGATTATTCGCAAATGGAAGAAAAACAAAATAACTGTCAGTTTCCCTCGTTCTGGTTCTCCATGCACTTCGTGGAGTTTCAATGATCATGAGAATGGTAAGGAATCAGCGCAAAACTACACGGGAGGATCTTGGTAATGATTTTAAGGCAGCTGGGACCATAGTCACCAAGAAAACATTGGTAACACACTACTCCGTAAAGGACTGAAATCCTGCCGCGCCTGCAAGGTCCCCTTGCTCAAGAAAGCACATGTACAGGCCCGTCTGAAGTTTGCCAATGATCATCTGAATGATTCAGAGGAGAACTGGGTGAAAGTATTGTGGTCAGATGTGACCAAAATTGAGCTCTTTGGCATCAACTCAACTCGCCTTGTTTGGAGGAGGAGGAATGCTGCCTATGAACCCAAGAACACCCAGGCCCACGTCAAACATGCTTTGGGGGTGTTTTTCTGCTAAGGGGACAGGACAACTGAACTGCATCAAAGGGACGATGGACGGGGCCATCTACTATCACATCTTGGGTGAGAACCTCCTTCCCTCAGCCAGGGCATTGAAAATGGGTCGTGGATGGGTATTCCAGCATGACAATGACCCAAAACACACAGCCAAGGCAACAAAGGAGTGGCTCAAGAAGAAGCACATTAAGGCCCTGGAGTGACCTAACCAGTTTCCAGATCTTAATCCCATAGAAAATCTGTGGAGGGAGCTGAAGGTTCGAGCTGCCAAATGTCAGCCTCAAAACCTTAATGACTTGGAGAGGATTTGCAAAGAGGAGTGGGACAAAATTCCTCCTGAGTTGTGTGCAAGCCTGGTGGCCAACTACAAGAAAGGTCTGACCTCTGTGATTGCCATTAGGGATTTTGCCACCAAGTCGAAGGGGTCACTCATTGACATGCAAATCAATGTATAACTTTTTTGACATGCGTTTTTCTGGATTATTTGTTTGTTGTTATTCTGTTAAAATACACCTACCATTAAAATTATAGACTGATGATCATTTTATTTTGTCAGTGGGCAAATGTTTAAAATCGGCAGTGGATCAAATACTTTTTTCCCTCACTGAATCTGCAGCTGCCAATTTGATACAACTCCAGTGATTGTTGCCAGCCTATGACTTGTAATTTACAAATGAGAGCCACAGGTTGTCTGTCTCTAATACAGGATAGTATTGATTTCCTATGTAACACAGTTACACATTATTCACAGTTACCTGTTTGGCATACATTGTTCTAGTGAAGCCACTGGATATGTTTATTGCTCTGCTCAGCATAATGAGTTTTTGATAAGCACACTGAGGGGTTTTCACTCCATAACTATAGTATAATGTATTTAGGGGTCTTGGCATTTAAGACCACTTTGATTGTTTATTGGAAAGATACCTGTGTGCTTCAGTAACCTTTTACCCTGTCTGTCTATAAACAGGAGACTGTCATATAATGTCTTCTTCATAGGGGTGATACAAACGCCATAATATCTATGATATTTGTAGTACTTTAGCGTATATCCATATGTGATTATGTGTGACTCCACTGCAGTGGGCACATCATTTTTTAAATCCTAGTTAGGATGTTTACTTTAAATCATTGAATTTCATTAAATAAATATGACACTTCAGTGATAACGTTTCAATATCTTTAAGAGCACAGAATCATGCTTCCAGTTCCATAACAGCTCTGAAAAATAGTTAGCTTTTGTAATTCCCTCTGAAGATTTCCTAAGGGACAGGAATCAATATGTGTCAAAAAACATTGCATTTGTGTTCTTGTGAATATCCTAGTAGGTCACATATTGATCAATAGCTATCAATAATAACAATATAATATGTTCTTCTCTTCTTGTGAAAAAGGTGTTGTCCTACTGTAAAAAAAATAATAATTTTTGTTGAAAAAATAATATATTGCTGTATTCTTTTTCATAGCTGTTTTAAAAAAATATTTTATTACTATTAAAAATAGTTTGCATAGTGAGTAAAACAAAAAAGCCAAAAAAGGAACCTTAGTTGTCATTCAGTTTAGATTAAAGCCATCATAAAAGCCCCACGTAAAAGCTGAAAAATAGACATCAGATGGTACCTTGAGTCCAATCACAGACTAATCATGAGGAAATCCAGTAACTATGCAGTTTCACTGGCTCAAAGCTCATACGCCAGCTCTGAGCTGGCAAGGGTACGGATGGGAGAGAGGGGTGGACAAGGGAAGGAAATAAAATAAAACTGTAAACTTAATTTGGAATGGGCTGAATAAATGGATGGAGGGAGGGATCAGTCAGGCTTCTCCATGTAGGCTGTACATACGTGCCAATATGTATGTGCAGCATTTCTAGTGCACACAGACTCCTACCACCATGACCACTTCAAATCATTGAAGTGGTCATGGTTATAGGATTGACCCTTTAAGCAATGGGTTATTTCAAACAGTTTTTTGTTGTTGGAGATAAGACATTATAAATGTATTTTATTTAGCCCCTAACTGATGTCAACTGAAAATGTTTTTCAAGGTAGGTAAATTAATCTAAATGTAAAATATATTTGTCCTTACGCATATAGTGTCAGAGCAATGTGTGGTTTAACATTTTACCTTAC